>NW_013550011.1:0-1270 GCF_000499425.1 Eimeria acervulina | reverse complement strand
GTCTCCTTCAACCTCATCTGTCTCCTTACAAATGTCCTTTTGAGTGTCTCCTTTAATGTTAGCTGTCTCCCTACAAATGTCCTTTTAAGTGTCTCCTTCAACCTCATCTGTCTCCTTACAAATGTCCTTTTGAGTGTCTCCTTTAATGTTAGCTGTCTCCTCCCATAATGCCCGTTCTGTTTCCTTAAATGCTGCGTTTTTCCTTACAAATGACCTTTTAATAAGTGTCTCCTCAGAGATGGCCTCTTAAAGTGTCTCCTTATGGATGGCCTCTTAAGTGTCTCCTTACAGACAGCTTCTCAAGTGTCTCCTCACATGCGGCATCTTAAGTGTCTCCCCACATACGACCTTTTTAGTGTCTCCTTGCAGATAATGTCTTTGCCTTTTAAGTGTCTCCTCAGATATGGGAAGGCCTCTAAAGTGTCTCCTCAGAGATATATTATGCTTGCATCCATTAAATGTCTCCTCCCTCTCTTCTTGCTTTTTAATGTGTCTCTTTAGTTTTCATATTTGTTATATTTTTTGTTATTTTATTGCTCTTGTGCTTCTTCTGAGGGTTTTGGGTTTATTTGTGCAGTATATTCTGTCTCCTTTATTTGTATGATATATTCTGTCTCCTTTTGTTGATTTGTACGATATATTCTGTCTCCTTTTATTTATTTATTTTTGTATTGCGTTGTGTTGTGCTGCTGTGCTGCATGCATGCAGAGGTGGTAGTTGAGGTGTGTATACAGCTGCTGACGGTGTTGGCTCTGTGTGCATTTGCTGTTGCTGCCGGCGTTATTGTGGGGTCGATGCTGGGTCGTTCAACAGTAACACCGGGGATGGTGCTGCTGTCTGTCTCCTCTTTTGATAATCTGTCTCCTCCGGAGTTGATTCTTCCCGATCCCAAAAACCCCACAAACACCAACACCACAGCTGTTCTTAGAGCCCAATTCGTTGTTACGGCGCCTGTACACAACAAAGGTGAGCCTCTATAGCTCCTCCTGTCTCCTCCTCTGTCTCCTCCTCTGTCTCCTTCTCTCTCTCCTTTTCTGTCCCCTTCTCTGTCTCCTCCTCTGTCTCCTCCTCTGTCTCCTCCTCTGTCTCCTTTTCTGTCTCCTCCTCTGTCTCCTCCTCTGTCTCTTTCTTTGTCTCTTTCTCTGTCTCCTTCTCTGTCTCCTTCTCTGTCTCCTCCTCTGTCTCCTCCTCTCTCTCCTTTTCTGTCTCCTTCTCTGTCTCCTCCTCTGTCTCCTCCTCTGTCTCCTTCTCTCTCTCCTTTTCTGTCTCC
>NW_013550012.1:1201-2858 GCF_000499425.1 Eimeria acervulina | reverse complement strand
ATTTATATTTATATTTATATTTATATTTATATTTATATTTATATTTATATTTATATTTATATATATCCCTACAAATATTCTATCGTATTAAACACCTAGAACTGTCATAAAGGCTCTAAGGAAGGGGTTTACGATTAGGGTTTACGATTAGGGTTTAGGGTTTAGGGTTTAGGGTTTACCTGTAGTTTCTTCTTCCTATGCAGTTGCCGACCCACGGGCAGTGATGATCAAATCGCTCAACGCAGTTATCGCACACTGCGCAGTGCACTGAACGCGGAGGCCGGTAGATGTTGCCTGCATCGCAAACCCTAAACCCTAAACCCTAAACCCTAAACCCTAAACCCTAAACCACAAACGCTAAAGCTAAGTTGCAAACCTAAGTTGTAAACTTTAAACAATAAAAACTATATTCTAAACCCTAAACACTTAAATCCTACACCCTAACTCCGAAGCCCTAAACCCTAAACCTTAAACCCTAAACCCTAAACCCTAAACCCTAAACCTTAAATTCTAAACCCTGAAACCTAGATCATAAAGCTTAGAGCCCCAATATGTTAATATCCTGTGCGGCACAAGACCTAGAATTTAAGTTGTGGCGAGGGTTTAGGGTTTAGGGTTTAGGGTTTACAGGTTGAGCAGTACTTGAGGCGCACGGGGTGCGCAAACAGCAGCACGTCTTGATGACGAGGAGGCAATCTGCTTCTGTTCTGAAGCAGCAGCAGCAGCAGCAGCAGCAGCAACAGCAGCAGCAGCAGACGCATGAGCAGCAGCAGCAGCAGCACGAAGAAACTGAATTCTAGAGGGAGAAGCTTTAAAACAAATATAATTTTATTTTTTAGTTTTTGTTTGTCTCACTTGTTTTGTTGTCGGCTCCGCCGTTAGTAAGGGACTCTCCTAAAAAAATAAAGAGACAGAAGCAGCAGCAGCAGCAGCAGCAGCAGCAGCAGCAATGATACCAGCAGAAGCAGCAATACCAGCAGCTGCAGCAGCATCTGTAGCTGTCGCAGGAGCAGCAGCAGCAGCACAAGCATCAGCAGCAGCACAAGCAGCAGCAGCAACAACAATAGTAGCAGCAGCAGCAGCAGCAAGAACAGGAGAAGACGCCGCAGCAGAAGCAGGAGCAACATCAGGAGCAGCAGCAGCAATGAACAGCAGCAGCAGCAGCAGCAATGAACAGCAGCAGCAGCAATGAACAGCAGCAGCAGCAGCAGCAGCAGGAGCTTACATGTCTGGGTAGAATGCCTGGGTCTGTTGCTGCAGCAGCAGCAAAGGAGACAATAGTTAGAAAAAGGAGACAGAGAGACACTGCGCGTATACCGTCACCAAAGCGGTTGCTCAGCCACTGCAATCAAACAACAAATTATTAAATTTATTTATTTATTTATTTATTTATTTAATTTGTTTAGTTTAGTTTATTTAATTTATTTATTTAATTTAGTTATTTATTTATTTATTTATATTTTTGTTTATTTGTTTGTTTATTCAGTCATTTGTTTATTTAATTTATTTATTTATTTAATTTACTTGCAGATTTAGTTATGTATTTAATTTGTTTATTTATTTTGATTTGTTTATTTACTTTACTTATTTATTTGATTTGTTTATTTATTTGATTTGTTTATTTAATTTGTTTAATTAAATTATTTATTTATTTATT
>NW_013550012.1:0-1101 GCF_000499425.1 Eimeria acervulina | reverse complement strand
TCAGACGAAAGGAGACAAAAAAGGAGACAAAAGGAGACAGAACAAAACAAAGAAAATAAAATTAAAATAAAATAATTAAAGAGAGATAATTAAACAAAACAAATAAATAAAACAAATAAATAAAACAAATAAATAAAACAAATAAATAAAATAAATAAATAAAACAAAAAGAGACAGAAAGGAGACAACTAAATAAAACGAAGACATAAAACAAAAGCATAAAATAAACAAAGAAATATATATACATATATAGATAGATATAGATAATTATTTATTTATTTATTTATTTATTTATTTATTTTGTTTAGTTTATTTATTAAAATTAATTAATTAATAGACTTACAGGAGCTGTAAAAGCTTGATAAAGCGAAGAGGGCAGTAAAATTAATAAAAGAGTTAAAACCATCATGCGATAATCAGGGCTAACAAACAAAACACAAAAAAATATAAAAGGAGACAGTCAAAATATAAATAAAATAAATTAATATATCTAATAATGTTGTAAATATAAATATAGAGACAGTTTAAATATACAGCAGACAAAAGGAGACAATTAAAACATCAAAAGAAATTAAAAAGAAAAACAAACGCAAAAGGAGACAACAAAAAGATAATTAAAAAACAAAGAGGAGACAGTAAAGAGATAATAAAGAGACAGTAAAGCGATAATAAAGAGACAGTAAAGAGATAATAAAGAGACAGAAGAGAGACAGTAAAGAGACAGTAAAGAGACAGAAGAGAGACAGTAAAGAGACAGAAGAGAGACAATAGAGAGACAATAAAGAAACAGAAGAGAGACAGTAAAAAGACAGAAGAGAGACAGTAAAGAGATAATAAAGAGACAGTAAAGGAGACAAACAAAAAGGAGACAGTAGAGAGACAATAAATAAAAAATAATAAAGAGACAGACAAGCGAACAAACAAAGACAAATAATATCAGCACTAATGACACAACAAATTACAAAAAATAAACAAAAGGAGACAGACAGAAGACAAAAGGAGACAAAGAGAAGACAAAAGGAGACAAAAGAAAATAATTAAGAAAATAATAAAGCAAACAACTCAAAAATTGTTCGCTACTGTCTCCTATAATATAATATA
>NW_013550013.1:37066-45748 GCF_000499425.1 Eimeria acervulina | reverse complement strand
TATATATATATATATATGCACTGTCTTGCTGCTGAAGGGGTGGGGGAAGGGCACGGGGTGTATATGCAGCTTTCTTCTCTGGCTTTAAGGAGTAGCCTGAAGAAGAAAACCCTATAATAGCGGTAGCACTCAAACAATAAAAAAGATATTGATGCGCTTTCGATACACCAGAGGCACACTCAGCTGTCTGTGCATCCTAATGCCGCTGCTGCTGCTGCTTCTGCTGCTGCTGCGTGTTTGTTTGAAGAAGAGTTTAGTTCTTTATACCAAACGCAGCAGCAGCAGCAGCAGCAGCAGCAACAGCAGAAGCAGTAAGAAGCCCTGAGAAGAGCAGAGCTCTCCTTTAGCGGAGATGCAGAGAAGAAAATGCATACATAGGGTTTTCTAGCAGTCTCTGCGTTGCGGTATATATATATATATATCTATATATATATATATATCTATATATATATATATATATATACTGCAATGACTATATATATACGCGGCTTAGGGTTTAGGGTTTAGAGGAAGGAACGAGGGTTTAGGGAGGAAGGAGGGTTTAGGGTTTAGAGGAGGACGGAGGGTTTAGGGTTTAGTTGAGGAACGAGGGTTTAGGGCTTTGGCGGTGGGCGAGACGGGAGACGTAAACGTTTCCCCCTAAACCCTAAACCCTAAACCCTAAACCCTAAACCCTAAACCCTAAAACCCTAAACCCCAACTCCAAAGGGTATTGCTGATGTTTCTGTCAAATGCATTTTTATCTACTGCAGCAAAGCAGCAGCAGAAGCAGCAGCAACAGCAACAGCTGCTTCTACTGCTGCTTTACTGCAGCAGCTATTCGCGCTGCCTTGCGGCTGCTGTCTCCTTTTCTGGTGTCTGTTTGTATGAAGTGAGATAATGAAGACATCTTAAGAAGGAGACTCTACTTCTTCTGCTTGTCTTTCTATTTGCAGGGCGTATATGTCTCTTGGTGTATTGAAGCGCATGCAAAGAAGAGACAGTTGGGCTGTATGCATACTTGCGGTGTATCTCCTGCAGCACGTGGTGTTGTTTAGAAGAAAGAGCTGCTTTTAAGACAGCCTCAAGCAAACAGTTTGTTTCTTTGTGTCTCCTCTTGCTGCTGCTAATAATTCTTCTTGAAGAGGTAGGGTTTATATATTTATGTGTATTTGTTTATACTCTTTGCATAAGCTTTAACCCTTTACAACCGCACCTTAGCAAAGAAAAAAATCTCTCGTTGAATACACCGCAGCTTCAGCCTCAGCTGCTGTCTTACAAGTTGCTGCTGCTGCTGCTGCTGCAGCTGCTTCTGCTGCTGTTGTTGCTGCTGCTGTCTGCCGAGGTGTACTCTCACCACAGCTGTGCAGCAATTCGGATCGCTTAATAACTCTTTTAACTTATTATTTCAACATCAAGCCTAACAGAGGTGCCTATACACCTGAAAGGCGGCACACTAAAGAAAGCAGAGGAAGGCCTACTGAGGAAATGCATTAAACAAAGAAGCCAATTAAAGTACTGCACCTTTTTTTAAACATAAAACAACAGAAAAAAGCAGCTTATTTGCAGCGAAGACGTGAAAGTGTATAATTGTGGGTTGGGGTGTATGTAGAAGAGAGAGGGTTTTAAGGGTTTGTCTGGAGGTACGAGGTGTTGTTTAAAAAGAAATGAAAAAGTATTTATTAATGTTAAACTTATTTAAACTTATTTAGTACATATACCTTAAATAATTTCAAAACATACAACACAGAGCGCTCTCTCCCTACAGCCCCTGTCGAGTGTAGTCTGTATAGCCTGGTGCGTATAAAAAGTCAACAGAAATAATATTTATTTAAAGAAAAACAAATAATTAAATAATTAAACAAATATAAATAATATTATAACCACTTAAAACCCTTATATTAGCAAAAGCCTCGGAGAGGGATGGGGGAGCCGAGGTGTACGTACAGCTCAGCACGGCTGCGCCTACGAGCAACACCTCAGAACATTGCTGTGCGCGTTTGATAAAATATTTAAAATTAATTATTTAAATTTATTTAAATTAAACAATTTATTTCTTTTTTTCTCGAGATCATCTCCATCCTTAGCCTCCTACATTCCCATCTTGTCCTCTGACTATGCCCCCCCAAACCTTGTTCTTAGACAGCGAGCAATATATACTTTACTTCTCTTTGAAACTTCTTTCCTGCTGCTTCTGTAGGCATTAATAACTCTTTTTTATGAGGTCTTCTCCTTGGGGTGTATGTACAGCCTAACATATCAACCCCCTTCTTCATGCCTTCTTCTATATACAGCGGGGAAGCCGCTGACTTACTGCTAGAAGCATTATCTTTCTTTAAATGTCTCTTTCTTGATATGCATGCAGAGGCAACCATGCAACATAAACACTTAAACTCTACTGCACAAACATGCATATACACCGCAGCTTCTTCTTCTTTGTCTTCGTCACCACAGCCGCCTCTGTGCTGTCTATTCTCTTCAACAATATACACAAAAAAGAAAAACTTCCTTTAGGTGCGCCCCAATATATGCATTAATGCATGCATGCATGCATGCGTTAAGGGGTTTGGGGCTTTGAAGAAAGGTGCTTTTCATCTGTGAGGTGGATCTCTGCTTCTTTTCTTTGCTTCTCTTATCGGTTTTTTTGATGTTTGTTTGCTTTTGTCTTTGCTGCTCTTCTTCTCTTTGCAGTTGCAGCAATTCAGGAGAAGAGAGAGCAAAGAGAGGCTCTCTTAGAGCTGCCTATACACCCCGTGCTGCTGTCGCTGCTGCTGCTACCTGCTGTTTCACTCCCCCGATGCAGACGTACGCACAAGACGCCAGCAGCATCAGCAGCGGCATCAGGAGCATCAGCAGCAGCACCAGTTGCTGCTGCTGCTGCTGCTGTCGTTGCTGTATTTGCTTTTTCGTTTGCTTTCTTCTCTTCTGCAGCAGCTACTCCCAGCTCCAGTAGCTCTAAAAGACGAGGAAATTTAGCTGCCTATACACCCCAAATAAGCACACGTGCAGTCTCCCCTCAGGTGTTTAAAGGGGATTACAAACCTTCAACATTTCTTATAGACACAGCAGAGCTCATTATTAGATTAGATGAAGACACAACTGTGGTATGCTCCTGCTGCTGTTGCTCCTGTTGCTGCTGCTGCTGCTGCTGCTGCTGCTTGCCTGGCTGTACCTATTTCTCACGCTGCTGCTGTTGATGCTGCTGTTGCTGCTGCTGTTGCTGCTGCTGCTGTTGTTGCTGCTGCTGTTTTGAGGCCGAGTGCAGCGGCTTTGCTGAAGCAAACGTGCGCTGTGTCTCCTTCTAATGTGCAGACACCGGGGAGACAGTTTAAGCTGCGCCTCTATCTTTCTTTATTCTTCTCTCTGTCTGTCTCTCTGTCTCTCTGTCTCTCTCTCTCTCTCTGTCTCTCTGTCTCTCTCTGTCTGTTTCTCTCAGTCTGTCTCTGTCTCCGCGTATTTATGTTTGTCTCTGTCTCTGCCTCTCAATCTCTGTCTTTGCTAATGCATGCATTTGTACATCTGCATTATATATACATAATATACATTAAATAAACAATATGCTACATATTATATATTATTTATTTATTTATTTATTTATTTATTTATTTATTTATTTATTTATTTGCTGCTGCAGGTATTTGCGAAGCTGCATATACACCGGGCGCCTGACTCTCCCCCAGCAGATTTGCTGCTCGATGGAGACAACTTGCATTTAAGAAAGGTGCTGATCGACGGTAAAGTAATTAAGCAGCAGCAGCAGCAGCAGCAGCAGCAGAAGCAGCAGCAGCAGCAGAAGCAGCAGCAGCAGAAGCAGAAGCAGCAGCAGCAGAAGCAGCAGCAGCAGAAGCAGCAGCAGAAGCAGCAGCAACAGCAGCAGAAACAGCAGAAACAGCAGCAACAGCAGCAGAAACAGCAGCACCAGCAGCAGCAGCAACAGCAGCAGAAACAGCAGCAGCAACAGCAACAAGTAAAGGGATATGTGTTGCAGAGCGACGGGCGTCTTCTGCTGCCTCAGCAGCTGCTTCCTTCAGATTCGGGTGTCTCCTTTATAGTGGAGACAGAGGTGGCTATACACCCCAAATTAAATAACTCAAAGAGAGGTCTCTTCTTCTCTCAGTCTTCTCTTATTACGCAGTGCGAACCCAGAGGCTTTAGGAAGATTACCTATTTCTTAGATAGACCTGATATTCTAACAAAGTTTAAAGTAAGCACTAACTAACTAACTCACTCACTAACTAAAGCTTTAACAACCATCATAGACACACAGAGACACAGACAGAGACAAAGAGGAGACAGATACAAGGAGACAGAGAGGAGGAGACAGAGACAGAGAGAGAGAGAGAGAAAGAGAGAGAGAGACAGAGACAGAGAGACAGGAAAAGAGAAGGAGACAGAGAGAGAGAGAAGGAGACAGAGACAGATCGTACTGACGATTAGAGAAGAGCCGGTCTATATATTGTTTCTGTGCTGATTGTCTCTGTCTATCTTGTGTTTGTTGTAATATATACATATATATATTTAAATACTTATCTATATTTATATTTATATTAACTCAGGTGCGATTAGAAGCTGATGCGAAGAAGTACCCTCAGTTAGTCAGCAACGGCAACATCGTCGGATCGGGCAGTCTCCTTTCTCCTTCCTTTTCTTCATCTGTCTCTTCATCTTCATCTGTCTCTTCATCTTCATCTGTCTCTTCATCTTCATCTGTCTCCTCACCTTCATCTGTCCCTTCTTCTTCTGTCTCTTCATCTGTGTCTTCTTCATCTGTCTCTTCTTCTTCTGTCTCTTCTTCTGCTGCTGTCTCTTCTTCTGCTGCTGTCTCTTCTTCTTCTACCGGAAGCAAGCAGCCTTTGTCTGTCTCTGTCTCCTCTCCTTTCTTACACTTTGTCGAGTTTGAAGATAATACACCTAAGCCCCCCGATTACTTTGGCCTGGTTGCAGGCCCCTTTAGTCTCCTTAGAGACACTTTCATTAGCAGAGTAAGCAGAGACTGATCTACTGTCTCCTCTGCTTCTTCTTCTTGTCTTAGGCAGCCCTCCTTAATCTTCTCATTGTCTCCTTCTGCTGTCTCTCTACGCTTCTCTTGCTTCGCTGTCTCCTCTGCTGGGGAGCCTATGTGAATGCAATATAATATATGCATATATATATATATATTTATTTAGTTATTTGTATATAATGTGTCTGTATTTATTTTATATAAGGCTTATGAGGTGTATGTCTGTGCTGCACAGTGTATGCGTGTCTTTGTGCCTCCTCTTGAAGACGTCTGTTTGTCTGTCTCCTCCTTTAAGCGTCTCTTTCTTTTCTTTCTGCTTTTGCTGCTATTTTGAAATGTCTGTACACTCGAAGGCCTGTAAAGCCCTTTTGCTTTTTCAGGTGTATGTACACCTCAGCTCCGCTAATGGGGACAGCAGGCTGAGCTGTCTCTGCCTCCTTTTTTGTCTCTTCTTGTCTCTTCATCTGTCTCTCTGTCTCTCTGTCTCTCTCTCTGTCTCTCTTTCTCTCTCTCTGTCTCTCTATCTCTTTTGCTGTCTCTTTGTCTCTGTCTTTGTCTCTGTCTCTTCATCTCTGTCTCTGTTTTGTCTCTTTGATTGTCTATCATTATGTTTGCGTCTGTCTGTCTCCTTTTGTGTGTCTGTCTCTGATTGTCTCCTTATCAGTGTCTGTGCCTCTGTCTTAATATTTTTTTATTTTTTCTTTTGTCTCCTTCTTCATGCATAATGAAGAAGCTTTCTGATCTATTTGTTTGTTTGTTTGTTTGTGTTTGTGTGTATATATACAGAGCGGTAATGAGGTGTCTATACAGCTTCTAAGTCGAGAGGAGACAGCAGATAATTTGTTGTGGGGTCTTCATTGTTTAAAAGAATGCATGCGTTATGAAGAAGAAGAATATGACTTAGAATACGATTTGCATGTTCTTTCTATTGTTTGTATTGACGGCTTCGGGGGACAGATGGCCAACAAGAGTCTCTTCATCTTTGACTGCGAAGTCTTAGCTGCTGATATAGAGACAAGCACAGGTATACTATTATAGTACGCTTCGCCTACTGTCTCTATTCTCTGTCTCTGCTGTCTCTGCTGTTTCTGCTGTCTCTGCTGTCCCTTCTGTCTCTCTCTGCTGTCTCTGCTGTCTCTGCTGTTTCTGCTGTTTCTGCTGTCTCTGCTGTCTCCTATATCCTTTGTCTCTTCGCTCTCTGCCAGCTGTATGCTTGATCGTTTCTGTCTCTCTTTATATACTAACATAAATATACAACTATAAATATATATATATATATATGTTTATTTATATATATATCTCGAGCACCCTCTTTGTTGTAGGCGGAGGCATAGGCCTCGTTTACTAAGCCTGCTCGGTGTCTGTAGCAACATCTGCTGTCTCCTGTCTCCTTTCTGTCTCCTTTGTGTCTCTTTTTAATCTTCTGTTTGTCTCCTTTCTGTCTCGTGATTGTCTCCTTCATGTGCCCTCTCAGTGTCCTTTCTGTCTCCTTTATGCCTCCTTTCTGTCTCCTTTTTGTCTCTTTTTGTCTCCTTTTACTATTCTTTTTGTCTCTCTTCTGTCTCCCTTCTGGTGTCTCTTATGTCTCCATTATGTCTCCTTTCTGTCTCCTTTCTGTCTCCTTTTAATCTTCTTTTTGTTTCCTTTCTGTCTCCTTTATGTCTCCTTTCTGTCTGCTTTCTGTCTCCTTTTAATATTCTTTTTGTCTCTTTTCTGTCTCCTTTCTGGTGTCTCTTATATCTCCTTTCTGTCTCCTTTCTGTCTCCTTTTAATATTCTTTTTGTCTCTTTTCTGTCTCCTTTCTGGTGTCTCTTATGTCTCCTTTCTGTCTCCTTTCTGTCTCCTTTTAATATTCTTTTTGTCTCCTTTCTGTCTCCTTTCTGGTGTCTCTACAGACGCAGAGTTGCTGAGGACCCTCTCCGCAGTCAGCCACGAATACTTCAGGAATTGGGTTGGCGCGAGGGTTGCTATCAGGTAACTGCTGCTGCTGCTGCTGCTGCTGCTGTTGCTGCTGCTGCTGTTGCTGCTGCTGTTACGGCTGCTACTTGTGGTGCTGCTGGTGCTACGATTGCTGCTGCTGCTGCTGCCGTTGCTTAGGCCCTATATATATATAAGCATATTTGTTTATTTATATAATTAAACAAAAAAGCATCGGGTTAATGCAAATTTAAGGAGTCTCTTATATATGTATATATTTGTATATCTACATCTATATGTTTATATATCTATATCTATATCTATATATCTATATATCTATGTCTATATATCTATATCTATATATCTATATCTATATATCTATATCTATATCTATATCTATATCTATATCTATATCTATATCTATATATATATATATACATATATATATCTACATCTATATCTATATATATATATATATATATATCTATATCTATATCTATATATATATATATATATATCTATATATATATATATATATTTGCAGAGACTACTTTCAATTGCCTCTGGCATCGGGTTTATCGAAGTTTAAGGAGTCTGTCTTTGTCGAGACACTCGGGGCTGTAGGCGAACGACGAATAAGAGGCGTACGTTATTTGCTTAAAAGAGTATTTAAAACAGAAGAAAGATATAACTCTTCTTCTCTTATACGCAAAAGCTACAGGGATATCTCCGAGCTCTACTATTCCCCCAGCCATTGGAAAGCAGCAGAAGTCCTACGAGCGTAAGGTTTAGGGTTTAGGGTTTAGGGTTTAGGGTTTAGGGTTTAGGGTTTAGGGTTTAGGGTTTAGGGATAATGACTTTTCTTTTGGAGTTCATAATTTCGTGTTTTTGTCTCTTTTTTGTTTTGCTGTCTCCTTTTTTGTCTTTTTTTTGCTATTTTGTCTGTCTCTTTTTCTTCTGTCTGTCTCTTTTATATCTCTCTTTGTTGTCTCTTTCTTCTGTCTCCTTTGCGTCTTCTTTGTTTTTCAACGACTCTTCTTCTGTCTCCTTTTCGCTGTCTCTTTGCCTCTTGCATACACGTATCCTGTCTCTCGCTTTGTCTGTCTCTTCTTCAGTGTCTCCTCAGTCTCTTCTTTACTTCTCCTACCGTCTGCTGCTGCTGCTGCTGCTGTTGGTGGTGGTGGTGCAGCAGCAGCAGCAGCTGCTGCTGCTCCTTCTATCTGCTGCTTCTATCTGCTGCTGGAACTGCTGCTGCTGCTGCTGCTTTAATGCATGATTATTGCTGCGTTAGTGTGTATGTGTGGGTATAGGCTGCAAGCACTGTTAGGAGAAGAAGGGTTTAAGCGGGGTTTGCGTTTGTTTATAAAGAGACACGACGGCAGCACTTTTACTGTCTCCGACTTTATTAAAGCAATGGAGACAGCAACAGGAAAAGATCTGCATCAGTTCAGCAGGTGGTTTACCCAGGTAATTCTTCTGTCTCCTTCTTCATCTCTCTCCTACCCTCGCATTCTATCTATATTATCTACATATATATTTATATTATATATCTATACATATATATATGTATATATATATAGCACAGCCAGCAAATTTATATATATATATATATATATAGTTGTTATCTGTCTCCGTTTCTGTATCTCTCGCACTGACGTAGTCTCTCTCTCTATCTCTATTGATAGACAAATATACATATGCACAGATAGCCCCGTGGATATATATATATATATATGTAGATGGATGTCTCTTTTTTCTCTTTATCAATATATATATATATATATATA
>NW_013550013.1:0-36966 GCF_000499425.1 Eimeria acervulina | reverse complement strand
ATATATATATATATATATATACGTATATATGTATATATATGCACATGTGCACATATGCACATATACACGCATGTATATATATATATATATATGCATATATACATATATATATATATATATACATCTATATATATATATATATAATGTCTCTGTCTCTGTGTCTTAGGCGGGTACACCGGAGGTGTGGGTGCAGCACGCTGCATACATTCCGCAGCTGAAGTGTTTTTCTTTAACTCTTCAGCAGTCTACGCCCCCGTCGCGCATGCAGCCAAACAAGCTTCCTTTTGTAATACCTATTAAGGTGGGGCTTGTCTCGCAAGCTACGAAGAAAGATCTTCTTAACCCCTCTACCCAGGTACTATTCACATAAACCCTAAACCCTAAACCCTAGGTTGTTTATGCACAGGTGTATGTATGTGTCAATCCCTCTGTTGAGGTGGAAGCATCAGGGAGTATGCAAATAGTGTTTAGGGGTCTCCTTCTTATTTTTGTTTCTTTTTGTTGTCTCCTTTAATATCTGTCTCTTCTTTGCTTGTCTTTCTTTCTACTGTCTCCTTTTGTCTTTATTGCTGTTATCTGTGGAGTGTCTGCCTGCATGCATTTGTCTCCTTTCTGCGTTAATAGAGGTGTAGGCATATATTGTTGTGTGGGGTGTGGGGTGTGGGGTGTGGGGTGTATATGCAGGTGTTGACTCTGACACGGGATCGTGAGACGTTTCGTATCCCGCACATTAACGAAGATTGCGTATTGTCTATACACCGCGAGTTTGCCTCTCCTGCTCGGGTGTATCATCAGCTGCCTCATGAACACCGCATGCTGCTGCTATCTATGGAAGCCGATGCAGTTAGTCGCTGGAGACTAAGCGACTCTGTTTATCTTTCTTTTATTCTACCTCGAGCTGCAGTCGGTCGACAAGATTTAAAAGCCCCTTTCTCTCCTCTCCCCCCGCAATTCATTGACGCGCTGCGCTCTGTCATTCAACACCCACATATACCCCCTTCTGTTAAGGTATGCAGATATATATATATATATATATTTATATATAATATACATATATATATACATATATATATACATATATATATACACGTATTTATGCATATATACATAAAGGAAGATATGTCTATATTCATATATATATGTATATATATACATATATATATATATATACAGATATATCTATATATATAAACGTTTACAGATATATATGTATATATATATGTATACATTATATATATATAGAAGGACTGAGACGTACGCAGCACTTCTCTCTCGTCTGTGCTGGGGCGTATCTCTAACAGAAAGCAACCAATGCACTGTCTCCTAAGTGGTGCTGCTGTCTCCTCCTCTGTCTCCTCTCTTGTCTTGTGTGTGGGGTTTATGCCTTTCTGTCTCTCCCGCTGTCTCCTTTCTATCTCTCTTCTGTTCCTGTGGTGTCTCCTTCCTCTCTCCTAGTTGTCTCTGTCTGTTGTCTCTGTCTACTGTCTCTGTCTGTTGTCTCTGTCTGGCTCTACGCGCACAGCAACATAAATGGAGACACTTCCTTTGCTGCTGCATGCATAGCATATGCATTTCCTCTTAAATATTTATGTGTGTGTATGCGTGTGTGTGTGTGCGTGTGTATGTTTGTTGAGGTGTATGTACACCTGAGCTAACTTCATTTGTCCTGTGTATATGTGTATGTTGAGGTGTCTGCGCACCTCATTTAATGCATTTTCTGCGTATATGTTTGTTGCATTTTCTGTGTATATGTTTGCTGAGGTGTCTGTACACCTCATTTAATGCATTTGCTGTGTATATGTTTGTTGAGGTGTCTGCGCACCTCAGGCTTTATCTTTTTCTGTGCCGACACTGGCTGAGTTAGCAGAAAAATTTTATCCATTAGACCCTGAAGCTCTTCATCGCGCTCGGAGATCAGTGATATTAGAAATATGTTTGTCTCTAAAGAGAGAGCTCCTGTCTCTGTTTGATAAATTGTCTACTATAACTGTCTCCTCTACCACCCCACATGCCTGTCTTACCCCTAAAAGCTTGAGTCTCCGTCAGCTGCGTAATGCTGTCTTTAGTTTTTTATCAGAGTTTAGAGACAGCGCAGCAGCTCAGCTAGCTTTTAATTATTATCAGCAAGCTGTCTGTCTTACAGACAAATACTCTGCTCTTATCGCTCTAGCTAATATGCAGCACCCTCAGAGACAGCAAGCCCTAGATGCATTTTATGAGCATGCAGCAGGTAATCACAAAACCACTACCACCCTGTCTCCTTCTGTCTCCTCCTGTCTCCTCCTGTCTCCTTCTGTCTCCTCCTGTCTCCCCCTGTCTCCTCCTGTATCTTTCTGTCTCCTTCTGTCTCCTTCTGTCTCCTTCTGTCTCCTTTTGTCTCCTCCTGTCTCCTTTTGTCTCCTCCTGTCTCCTTTTGTCTCCTCCTGTCTCCTTTTGTCCCCTTCTGTCTCCTTTTGTCCCCTTCTGTCTCCCCCTGTCTCCTTCTGTCTCCCGTTGTCTCCCCCTGTATCTTTCTGTCTCCTTTTTCTCTCCCTGTCTCCTTTTATCTTCTCATAGAGTTATTTATTTGTTATAAGAGTAATAATATATTATTATATTGGTGGGGTTGTTGTGATTGTGTGCTAAGGGAGGAGGAAACTGCTGAACGGCTGGCTCAGTGTACAGGCAGGAGCAGATCTTCCTCAGCAGATTGATATAATGAAGCAGCTGCAGAGACACCCCACCTTCTCTTTTCTAGATGCTGCTGCTGTTCGCTCTCTTATATTTGACTTTGCTCAAAATAACTTCGTTCACTTTCATCGCCCTGATGGGAAGGGATATCGTCTCCTCATTGATGCTGTCCTACAGGTCAGGCTTTAGGCTTTAGGGTTTAGGGTTTAGGGTTTAGGGTTTAGGGTTTAGGATTTGGGGTTTAGAGATTAGGATTTGGGGTTTAGAGCTTCGGGTTTAGGGTTTAGGAATAATAAGGGTTTAGAGTTTAAAGATTAGGGTTTAGGGTTTAGGGTTTAGACTGGTGTGGGGTTTAGGGTTTAGGGTTTGCGAGCTGGGGTGTATGTGCAGCTGGATCAGCTGGGGAGCCCTCTTGCTGTGGAGGGCATTCGTTTGTTTTCGGGGTGGAGACACCTGAAAGGAGACAGAAGGCTGCTTGTGCAGAGACAGCTGCAGCAGCTGATAGACAGCGACAGCGTATCTGACTCCTTGCACAGCGCTGCTGTTGCAGTTTTGGGGAGAAGGCGAGGCTAGCCAGCCACCGCTCCTGCTGCTGTTGCTGCTGCTGCTGCTGCTGCTGCTGCTGCTGCTGCTGCTGCTTCTGTTAGCTGTTTGTGCATACACACCAGACAAGCGCTCCTCCTAGAGGGTGCTGCTGTCTGGGTGCTGCTAAAGCGAAGGAAAATACAGGTTTGTTTGCTTGCCGATTTGAATGTGAGGTGTATATACACCTCAGCAACTGAGGTGTATACGCACCTCAGCACCTTGAGGTGTACGCACACCTCAACAACTGAGGTGTACATACACCTCAGCAACTGAGGTGTACATACACCTCAGCAACTTGAGGTGTGCATACACCTCAGCAACTGAGGTGTATGTACACCTCAGCGACTTGAGGTGCATGTACACCTCAGTCCCCTCCCTTTGGAGAGTGCTGTCTATTTGGAGCTAAAAGTGTTTGCTATGTCGGTCTCTCTCAGTTGAGGAGACAGTTTTCTCTATGCACAACCTTATTCGGAGACAGTAAAGGAGACAGCATTTGTCTGTTGTCTCCTTTAGAAACAAAAGACATAAAAGCAGCATTAAGACAGCCACTTGCTAAAAGCAAACACAAAGAAAACGTGTCTCGGAGACAAAAGGAGACAGGAGAGACAGTTTGAGGCCCCAGCAGAGGCTACACAAGGAGACAGACAGCAGCCTGAGGAGTGACAACGACAGAAGAGGAGACAGACACAAAAAAGGAGACAGTAAAATGCAGCAGCTCCCCACGAGACCCCTACAACAGCGGTGACGCATATTCTGCTGTTTGTGCAGCAGCGCAGCAGCCACCCAGTCGAAGCTAGCTGTCACAGCTAGCTGCTAGCTAGCTACTGCTAGCTGCGAGTATAAGTGCAGATTGCTGCAGCGGACCACTGGTTAAGTACTGCAGCTTGCTGCAGCGAACAGCTGCGGCTAACTGCTAGCTAGCTGTAGGCTGCGGCTAACGGCTAGCTAGCTGTAGCTAGCTGCGGATCGCCGTAGCTAGCTACTGGCTAGCTACAGCTAGCTGCAAATACAAGACTTGTAAATAGCTGCAGCAAGCTAGACATTAGATAGCCAGATGATATCTACAGTATGTGCTGCAGTTGTCTTTGACGTAGTTAAAGAAGAAGCTAAGCACCTCCGTTGAGGTGTATATGCATCTCCCTGTCCCTCTTGGAGTGTATACGCACAGAGGAGACACCTGCTGTTGTCTCCTTTTGAGTTGCTTACGGTTTAAATACACCGCAAGGTGTCTGTACACCTGAGCTACTGCTGGAGGGGAGAGGAGACTGTCTCCTTTCGCTGCATACAAGGGCTCTACCAGTAGCCGCGCGTAAAGTGCTGGACATACACTAGGATGCTGGTGATGCAAACAGCTCTAGCTAGCTGTGGCTAGCTGTAGCTAGCTGTAGCTAGCTGTGGGTAGCCGCAACTGGTCGGAGCTCGCTGTAGCTATCTGTGTCTAGCTGTGGCTGCCTCTAGCTAGCTGTAGCTAGCTGTAGCTAGCTGTAGCTAGCTGTGGGTAGCCGTGGCTAGCTGTGGGTAGCTGCAGCCTTTGTTAGCCCGGGTCTGAAGAAGTGTGTGCCGACTCATATTAGCAAGGCGGAGACAGAAATAGAGACAGAGACAGAGGCAGAGACAGAGAGATATAAAAAGAGAGACAGAGAGATATAAATAGAGAGAGAGAGAGACAGAGAGAGACAAAGAGAGAGAGAGACTGAGAGAGAGACAGAAGACAGAGACAAAGACAGACAGAGACAGAGAACAAGACAGAGAGAGAGGAAGAGAGACAGATATCCAAGTGGAGACACCAGTTGTTGTGTGTTGTTTGTTTTTTACTGTTGTAGCTGCATATACACCGCAGCAACTCGCGAGGAGACAGTGAGAGTGAAGACGAAGACAGAGTAATATCTGAAAGGAGACAAACAGAAGGCAAGCGTAGAAGACAGATTAAATAAATAAAGACAATAACAACAACCCCACCTTGGAAGGCCCTCCGGCTGAGGAGACAGACACACGTTGTGCTGCTGCTGCTGCTGCTGCTGCTGCTGCGCTGCAGCACAGCGAGGAGGAAACAATAATAGTAAACAATAAATAATAAATAATAACAACAGCTCTACTCATTTATAGTTAGAAGGAGACCCTTAGATGAGCTAATAATAACAGAAGACAGCTGGCAGCTACCCTGTCTCCTCCGTCGTGTTGCTGCGTCTCTACGGTGTCTGTTTGTTTGCTGCATGCAGCTGACTATACACCCCAAATACATGCAAATATAATACTTCTTTTATTTCTAACTGCAGTCTCTTCTTTATTTAATCTAAACACCTGCAACTCAGCTGTCTCCTCCTCGCTAGCTATATAGTCATGGTGAAGCCAAAGCAGGTACGAGGTGTCTCTTCAGTGTCTCCTTCTTTATGCTGCTGCTGCTGCTGCAGCTGCTGCAGCTGCTGCAGCAAGGAGACACTTTATGAGGTGTCTGTCTCCTTTTTATAAAGATAAACAACAAATAATGAGGGAGATAAAACAACACCCAACGACTGTGGGGCCCAAGGAGTGTCTCTGAAGAGACAGCGCTAGAAGAAGAAAGAGAATAATAATAAATTATAACTGTCTCCTTTATTATGTCTCCTGTCTCCTCTCATGTGCATGCTGTCTATTGCCTCCTCTCGGGGTCTTCCGCCTCCTCTCCTAAACCCTAAACCCTAAACCCTAAACCCTCCCAAACCCTAAACCCTAGGCCCTAATTCCTAACTTCTAGGCAGTAGAAAATAAACCCTAGACCCAAAAGGCTGTACACTAAGCCAGAGCAACAAACCCTATACTATAAACCCTAAACCCTAAACCCTACTAAACCCTAAACCCTAAACCCTCGTTTGCGTTTGTCTTTCTTTGTCTTTTCCCTCTCTTTTTATTGTTAGCGCCCACCTCAGTCGTGTCTTGTCTCCTTTTCTTTGTTGTTTGCTATGCTGTCTCTTTTTTTATTATCTCTTTTTAATACTCCGCTGTCTCTTTTAGGGTTTAGGGTTTTAGGGTTTATATATTGTTTCTGTCTCCCCGTTCCTGCCTCTGTCTCCTTCTGTCTCCATTTATCTCTGTCTCTCTTTGTCTGTCTCTGTCTGTCTCTGTCTCTTTCTGTCTCTTTCTGTCATATTTTTCTTTGTCTTTAGGCGTATGTAGGTGCGTAAGTCTCTTCTCTGTGTCTCTTATCCTTTCTTTACTCCAGGTGTCTGTCTCCTTCTCCTACTCTGCTGTCTCCTTTTAAGTCTGTCTGTCTCCCCTCCCTTCTTTTTCTGTCTCCTTTTAAATTTGTCTGTCTCCTTTATTTCTTGTTTGTCTCCTTTTAAATCTGTCTGTCTCCTTTTAAATCTGTCTGTCTCCTTTTACATCTCTTCTGTCTCCTTTTATTTCTCTTCTGTCTCCTTCTACTTCTCTTTTGTCTCCTTTTACATCTCTTCTGTCTCCTTTTATTTGTCTTCTGTCTCCTTTTATTTTTTAGGTAATCCCTGAGTTATGCAGGGGCTTCGCCTTAGCCGAAGAGCACAGAAACATAACATCGAGAGACTGCATTTTATATGCTTTGGGGGTTGCAGCATGTCAGGTCTGTACAAATATATTTAAACAGATAGACAGAGACAGAGACAGAGACAGAGACAGAGACAGATAGAGAGATAAAGACAGATAGATAGAGACAGAGACAGAGACAGATAGAGAGATAAAGACAGATAGATACAGACAGAGACAGAGAGATAGAGGTGGATAGATAAAGAGATAGAGACAGAGATATAGAGACAGAGAGACAGAGACAAAGTCGATAAACAACAAATCTTGTGCTGCATCTGCTGTTGCTGTTTCTGCTGCTGCTGTTACCGTAGCAGAAACAGCAGCAGCATCTGCTGCTGCTGCATCTGCTGCTGCTGCTGCAGTTGCTGCTGCTTGTGTCTGCCTCTGTGTATTTGTTTGTTTGTTCCTGTCGGATTGAGTTAAGTGTCTCCTTTCTCTCCTCTGTCTCCTCTATCTCCTCTGTCTCTTCTGCCTCCTTTATATTCTCTGTCTCCTCTGTCTCCTTCATATCCTCTATATACACTGTCTCCTCTGTCTCCTCTGTCTCCTCTGTCTCCTCTGTCTCCTCTGTCTCCTCTGTCTCCTCTGTCTCTTCTGCCTCCTCTGTCTCCCCTGTCTCTCCTGTCTCCTCTGTCTCCTTCATCTCCTCTATATACACTGTCTCCTCTGTCTCCTCTATCTCATCTGTCTCCTTCATCTCCTTTATCTCCCCTGTCTCCTCCTTCTCTTCTGTCTCCTCTGTCTCCTCTGTCTCCTCAGGACCCTTTGGATGAACTGGATCTGCAGTGCTGCTACGAGGGCAGCTCTTTAGGGTTTTATGTGCTGCCGACCTTAGCAACAACTTTTATTTCTGTCGCTGCTGTCTTTGAGGGTCTCTCTAACTGCCCTGGTGAGAGACAGCAACTGTCTCCTCTTCGTGCTGCTTGCTGGAGTGCCTCTTGCTGCTGCTGCTGCTGCTGCTGCTGCCTGGGTCTCTTCTCACTTGTTAGATAATGTGTCTCCTTTGCTGCTGCTGCATTCTCTGCATGTGCCTCTTGTGTCTCCTTTGCTGCTGCTGCTGCTCTTTTTCTGTGTCTTGTTGATATAGCTTCTCTGGTGTCTCCTTTGCTGCTAGTTTGTCTGCTGCTGTCTCCGTTTTTTTCTAATTTATGCTGCGGCCAGCCACTTGTTTGCACTATATAATATATACATATATAATATATATATATATATATCTATATACAAGTATATATATGTACATGTATATACATGTATATACACATTATATATATGTATATAATATATATATATATATATACATATTTTATATATAGATGCATATAGATATATATATATATATATTATATAGATTGCTTTCTTTATCTTTATTAGGTATCCCTGACTTCCATCCGATGAAGCTGCTGCACGGGGAGCATAAACTGCAGCTGCTGCAGCCTCTGCAGCCCGAGATGTCTGTACACTCGAAGGCGTTTATTTCTGATGTGTGGGATAAGAAGGTGAGGGGGTGTTAATAGAAAGATATAATTAGCTATTATCTCTTTTTTGCTGCTTCGTTTGCAGCTGCTGTCTTTTGTCTGTCTCTAATTGCTTCTTTAATGCTGTCTCTGTCTCTCTATCTTGTGAATAATAATTGTGTGTAACTGTCTCCAAGTGTCTCCTTTTCCTTGTCTTTGCTGCTCATTTCTTCTCTTTATCTGCGGTGTATGTACACCTGCTGCAGTCAGGAGCTATCGTAGCCATCCGCATTGATACATTTAACGAAGGGAAGCTGCTTTGTATAAACGAGTTTCTTCTATTTATTAGAGGCATAGGTCTGTTCAGGTGTATAGGCAGCTTCAGAGACAACAGCAACACAACAGATAATACTAAGCCTATCTGTCTCCTTATCTGTCTCCTATTGTCTCTTCTTGCTTGCTTCTGTTGCTCTCTCTTTTTGCTTTTTTGTTTTGTTTTTGTGTCTATGTGTGTGTCTCCTGTAGTTTGTTTTTGTTTTATGTCTAGAATATAATAAACTTCTTTCTTCTCTTTCTGTCTCTGTTTATCTTTTGTTTTGTCTCCTCCTTCACTCTGTCTCCTCTTGTCTTGCTGTACATACACCGCAGGAGGCTTTGGGGGCCCCTCCACCTCCCCAGCTGCTCTGGGGGCCCCTGCTGTTCCTTCTTCTCCTGCACTGAAGAAAATAGATATATTAATTCCTGCTAACTTAGCTCTTCTTTATCGTTTATCAGGAGATTTAAACCCTTTGCATGTGAGGCAATACAGACCCGTTCTTAGCAGCAACTGTCTCTCTGTCTCCTGCAGCAAAATAAACTGTCTCTAACTCCTATCCCCTTCTTCTATCTGCTGCGAATATATATATATATATATATATACATATATATATATAATATATACATATTATGTATATACATATATCTATGTAGAGCATACGGATATGTTTATTGTTTAATATATTTCATATGCCTCGTTGTTTTATTTGGAGACACTCTAACTGCGATTTATTGTCTCTTTTTGTATCTCTTTTGAGTGCTGCTGCTGCTGCTGCTGCTGCTGCTGCTGCTGCTGGTGCTGCTGCTGCACAGGCTGACGTTAACTTAGCGAAGATGGGGGGTTTTTCTAGGCCAATTCTTCACGGCCTCTGCACTCTGGGGATTGCAACAAGAAGTAAATATATTTAAAAAGAAAGAGACAAACAAAGGAGACAAACAGATATATACATTACCAACTCATAAACTAACTATGCTGCTGCTGTTGCTGCTGCTGCTGCTTCCTCGAATGCTGATGCTTCTGTTGTTGCTGCTGTTGCTAATGCTGTTGCTGCTGATGTTTCTGCCGCTGATGTTTCTGCTGCTGTTGCTGCTGCTGTTGCTGCTGCTTTTGCTCCTGTTGTTGTTTCTGCTGCTGCTGTTGCTTCTGCTGTTGCTGTTGCTTCTGCTGCTGCTGCTGCAGTGCTGCAGCAGCACCTTTAATAGCCTGCTGCTGTTTTTTTTCTTGTATTGCGTTGGGGGTGCCTTCGAGAGAGCAGAGAAGAAGAAGAGACAGAAGAAGCTGAGTAAATAGTATTTAGTGTTTATGTGTCTCCTTTGTGCTGCAGTAATAATACGAGAAGAGCTGCAAGGAGACCCGCAAAAAGTACAAAGTGTCTCCTGCCGCTTCACTAACCCCACAACTCCCGGGGATCGTCTCCGCATCTGTCTCTGGAGACCAACTCCCTCAACTGTCTCCTTTCAAGTCATTAATCTCTCAAAGTCAAACTCTGTTGTCCTTGACAGAGGCTTTATGGAGCTGCAGCAGCAAACTCAGGATCTTGCTAAGCTATAGAAACCCATGCAGTAGCAACAGCAGCAGCAGCAGCAATAACAACAGCAGCAACAGCTGCAGCAACAAAAGCAAACGGCAACAATAACAGAAAAACGCAGAAACAGCAGCGACAGCAGAAACTGCAGCAGCAGCAGCAGCAGCAGCAGATGCTGCTGCTGCTGCTGTGGGTTGTTTTCTGTCTGGAGCTGAATTTTATGCGGCTGAGAGGGCGCCTGCAAGAAAGAGACAGAAGAAATTATAATAGGGCATCACAAAACACAAATGGAGACAGAGACAGAGAAGGAGACAGAGAAGGAGACAGACAGCTGCAGAGTAAAGGAGACAGATATAGCATAGCACAACATAAAGCAGCTTAATGCATGCAGAGATAAAACATATGAAGGCCTCAGCCACAGATAATTGAAAGAAGACACAAAAAGAAGCAAAAAAAAACAAAGAGATAGGACAGAGACAGACGGAGACAGAGACAGACGGAGAGAGAGACAGACGGAGACACCCAGCAAGACATGAAAAAAGAGTTAAGTGCAGTGGGAGCAAAGAAAGGAGACAAAAATAAAACAAATGCAGAGGACGCTGTCTCTGCCTTCAGCTGCATTGAGGTGTACATACACCGCAGCAGCAACCCTTAAGTGTCCCTTCATAATACCCCACAGGAACTCCTCGCTGCAGAGACAGAAACTTCTGATACTCCTTACGCCCCCAAAGCCCTGGGCTAAATATTACATACATATGCGTATATATATATATATATATATATACATATATATATATATACATTTATATATATATATATATATATATATATATATGTACATATATATATAATATGTATATAAATATATAATATATATGCATATATTATGCATATATATGTATATATATATGTATATATATATATATGTATAAGATGCTGCTGAAGTATACAAACGGAGGCCTCTAAACATTTCACCTCCACGGCCCCAAGAGGAAGAGCCTCAAAATTAATAATAATAAATAATAATAAATAATAATAATTAATATTAATAATAATAATTAATATTAATAATAATAATAAATAATATAGTAATAATAAATAATAAATAATAATAGTATTATTATTATTGTTATTATTTAATAGCCCCCACCTAATGCATAAGGGGCCCCTACAGCATTAAAAGGGGGCCCCTATAAAATGAGCCAGGGGCCCCTATAAACTTAATACGAAGGGCCCCTTTAGAGGGTTCACTTAAGGGGCCCCTATAGAGAGGGTTCACTATAGGGGCCCCCCTATAGAGGGTTCACTATAGGGGCCCCCCTATAGAGGGTTCACTATAGGCGCCCCCCTATAGAGGGTTCACTTAAGGGGCCCCCCTATAGAGGGTTCACTATAGGGGCCCCCCTATAGAGGGTTCACTATAGGGGACCCCCTATAGAGGGTTCACTATAGGGGCCCCCATACAGAGGGTTCACTATAGGGGCCCCCACAGAGAGGGTTTACTATAGGGGCCCCCCCATAGAGGGTTTACTATAGGGGCCCCCCTATAGAGAGTTCACTATAGGGGCCCCCCTATAGAGGGTTTACTATAGGGGCCCCCCTATAGAGGGTTTACTATAGGGGCCCCCCTACAGAGGGTTAACTAGAGGGGCCCCCAAAGGGTTCATTTTGGGGGCCCCTTTAGAGAGGGTTCACTTTAGGGGGCCCCTTCGTTGTTTTGTTGAGGGGGCCCCCTCTAAGCCTGCACGGGTTTAAGCGAGTGATTTGCTGCAGCTGTCTCTTTAGGGGCCCCCCTCCCTTTATAGGGCCCCTTCTTCTGTCTGTAAGGCAGAAGCAAGACGCCGCTGCAGATCAGGGAGGTCTATTGCGAGGACCTGAGCCTGTCTCTGCAGCAGCAGCAACAGCAACAGCAGCAGCAGCAAGGGTAGCAGCAGCAGCAGCAGGGGTAGCAGCAGCAGCAGCAGGGGTAGCAGCAGCAGCAGCAAGAAAGCGCGGGCTACGCTGCAGCGGGGCCCCAAGAGGGCTTCCAAGCAGAAGAAGGGAGAGCGAATTTCCTTTAAAAGGAGACACTTAAAAGGAGACACTTAAAAGGGGACACTTAAAAGGAGACACTTAAAAGGAGACACTTAAAAGGAGACACTTATAAAGGAGACACCTACAAAGGAGACACCTAAAATGAGACACTTATAAAGGAGACACTTCAAAAGGAGACACTTCAAGAAAAGGCACTTAGAGAGGAGACATCGGCAAAGGAGACAATTTAAAAGGAGGCGCCTGTAAAATGGAGACACCTTAAAAGGAGACACTTTAAAAGGAGACACCTTAAAAGGAGACACTTAATAAGGGGACACTTTCTAAGGAGACACCTTTAAAGTGTCTATAGGGAGATACTTACAAAGGAAACACTTTAAAAGGAGACACTTAATAAGGAGACACTTAATAAGGAGACACTTAATAAGGAGACACTTTAAAAGGAGACACTTTAAAAGGAGACACCTACTAGCACTGCATCTCGATCAAAGGCGCGGCTAGCGACACCATAGACAATCTCCTGGGGCCCCACAGGAGGGGCCCCTGAAGAGACACAGCAGTTAGGAGCGATGCGGCTTCCTAGTCCAAGAGACTCGCAGCCAGACACCCTTGCTGCGCAGCAGCAGCAGCAGCAGCAGCAGCAGCAGCAATAGCAGCAGAAGTGGCAGCAGCCAACACAGCGGCAGCGACAGAGAGAACAGCAGAAATTATCAAACGTTCTAAGTCACACAAAGGCATCAGCAGCAGCAGCAGCAGCAGCAGCAAAAATAGCGGCAGCATCAGCAGCAGCAGCAGCAGCAACAACAGCAGCAGCAACAGCAGCAACAGCAGCAGCAGCAGTAGTAAGTACCGCGGGCTCCAAGGCGAACGAATTCTGCAATAGTATTTACGTCTGTGATGGCTGAGGAGACAAAAAGGAGACAGAATATGCAGCAGAGCAGCAGGTGTTGCTGCAGCTAACTAAGAGACAGCTACTATAGTGGCTATTACTGCTGCTGCTGCTGCTGCTGTTGCTGCTGCTGCTGCTGCTGCTGGGGATTTACATGAGGCTTCTTCGAACATACAAAAGCCACCGATAGTCATTGGGGTAGAGCGCCTTAACATAACAAACAAAACACAAAAACAGGGTTTAGGGTTTAGGGTTTAGGGTTTAGGGTTTGGGGGGTGTACAGACAGGGTAGAGGGGACAGCAGGAGACAGCAAGAGGAGACAGTAGAGGGTCTCCTTACGTGTTTTTTATTATTGCTCTTTCTTTAATAATTGTATAAGGCCCTATAGCAATACCTCCAGGGCCCCCGTCTATTGCTGCTGCAGCACAGACGCAGCAACCAACCCCTAGCTCTACCTTACCTGACACCTCAGCCTCCGGGTGTACGTACACCTTGGGGCCCCACGCATATTCTGCTGCTGCTGCTGTTGCTGCTGCGTCACTCGCCATCGGCTGCTGCTGCTGCTGCTGTTGCTGCTGCTGCTGCTGCTGATATTGCTGTTGCTGGTACGGTTATGCCGCTTCTGCTCCTGCTGCTGTTACTGTTACTGCTGCTGCTGCTGCTGCTGCTGCTGCTGATTTGCTGCTGCTCTTTATGCAGCTTATTTTGTCTCCTCTCAGCTTCATGTGCAGCAAACAACCAATCACCAGAGAAGAACCCTCTGCTGCTAACGCCGTACACTAGCCAGCAGCAGCAGCAGCAGCAACAGCAGCAACAGCAGCAGCAGCAGCAAAGAGAATAAGTAGTAATTTTTAAAGCAATCTGTTAATACTTAAACTCAACAGCAAATAAACCTCAGCCTTACTGCTTTCTCAATTCATATTATCAGAGTCTGGGGGGCCCCCTGGGGGCCCCCAGGGGCCCCTACTGTGTCTTCTTACGAAGTATAGTTTGCAGTAGATATTATTTTTTATTAATTTAGTTAAATATATTATTTTTAATTGATTTAATTAAATATATTATTTTGTATTAATTTAATCTTAACTCCTTTGTTTGTTAATGGCTGCCTTGTTATAGCCGCTGCAGCAGAAAGATCTTCTGCTGCTGCTGCTGCTGCTGCTGTTGCTGCTGCTGTTGCTGCTTCCACTGCTGCAGCATAAGAGACCTGCGGAATGCTGCATGCATGTGGGCCCCACACCGGGCAGCTGCTGCTGCGGCTGCGCCGCTGCTGTGGCGGCGTTGCTGCAGACAAGTTGAGCAGTATCTCCACAGCTGCAGCAACAGCATCAGCAGCAACACCATCAGCAGCAGCAGCAACAGCATGCGCTGCAGCAGCAGCAGTAACAGCAGGAGGAGCAGCGCTAAACAACCCCTGGGGGACAGCCTGCAGGAGCTGCTAAGAACAGCAGCAAAAGCATCAGCAGCATCGGCAGGGACTGCAGCACAAGCAGACGTTAAGGCTGTGGAAGCAGCAGCAGCAGCAACAGCAACAACAGCAACAGCAGCAACAGCAACTGAAGCAGCCGCAGCAACAACTCCAAGGCGTCGGATTTTATTTCCCTCGCCTTTTCAGTGCAGCGCTCGAATGAAAGAACTCGCCAGCAGCAGCAGCAGCAGCAGCAGCAACAGCAGGAAGAAGAAGGCTAAATATAAGGGTCGCAGCAGCAATCGGAGCAGCAGCAGCAGCAGCAAAAGACATAAAAAGGAGTGCAAGTGGAAGGGCCGTGTAAAGGCTGCAACGCGGGAGGCCCTGCAGAAGCAGTGGCTCTCGCGCTTGCTGCTGCTGCTGCAGCAGCAGCAGCAGCAGCCTCTGACAGCAGCACAGCAGCAGCTGCTGTCGTTGCTGCAGCGGCATGAACAGCAACATGCAGGGATGCCTCAGCAGCTCTCCATGCCCCGCATGCAGCTGGGGACTAAGTTGCGTAAAGAGTTTCGTGCTGCAGTGCAGCAGCTGCAGCAGCAGCAGCAGCACAGCAGCAGCAGCAGCAGATCTGCTGCAGAGAAACAGCTGCGTGTCTGCCTCGTTGACTTTGTTTATTTTCTCCCCGCGTTGTCCTCAGCAACAGCAACGCACTGTCTCCTCCTAGCTGCTCACGCCTACCCGAAGCAGCAGCAGCAGCAGCAGCAGCAGCAGCAGCAGCAACAGCAGCAGCAGCAGCAGCAGCAGCAGGAAGGAGATGGTGGGGACGTGCTGCAGCTGCAAGCGAAGCCGACTGGGGAGTTGATTGAGCTGGCGTTTGCTGCTGCTGCTGCTCGCTGCAGCGAGAGATGTCTCCGGAGCTTCTTAGCTGCAGATTTATCTGTGCTGCTGCAAGCTTTGCTGCTGGCCCGCCGCAACGGCGTCGCAGCAGCAGGAGCAGCAGCAGCAGCAGCAAACGAGTTGGTAACAAGAGCAGCAGCAGAAATACAGTGGAAAGCAACAGCAGCAGACTTGCGAGAAACTGCTGCTACGTTGACGCAGCTTGCTGCTCTGGGGCATAGAGAGCCTGCGGTGTACGTACACCTCAGCCATCGCTTGATAGACCTTATTCTAGACCCTGAGCAGCAGCAGCAGCAGCAGCAGCAGCAGCAGCAAGACCTGCTGCTGCGTGTAGAGTGGCTGGCTGCAGCAGGAAAGGCGCTTGCAGCAGTGCAGCAGCAGGACCTCCGTGTCGCCCGAGTAGTTGTCCTTGCTGCTGCTGCTGCTGCTACAGCTGCTGCTGCACCTGCTGCTACCGCTATCCACGACAACGCTTCACAACGCCACCACAACCAGCAGCAGCAACAGCAGCAGCAGCAACAGCAGCAGCAACAGCAGCAGCAGCAGCAACAGCAGCAGCAGCAGCCACAGGCCCTCTTGCGCCCGCATGCAGTTGCAGATATGGCGTTCTTTGTTTCTGCTTACCAGCGCATGCAGCAGCAGCAGCAGCAGCAGCAGCAGCAGCAGCAGCAAGAGAACGAAGTATGGAGACACTCTCAAGCCCCCAAGGATGAACCAGCAGCAGCAGCAGCAGCAGCAGCAGCAGCAAGAAGGGGAGAGCCTCCTGCTTTCCTGTCTGCTGCAGAAGCAGCAGCAGTTGCTGCTGTGTTGCTGCCGCATGCTGCTGCTGCTGCTGCTGCGGAATCTCTGTGTGGGGTTCAAATCTGCACCATTCTCCGTTTCTTTTCTGCTGCTGCACAGCAGCAGCAGCAACAGCAGCAGCAGCAGCAGCAGCTCATGCTATGTTGCACTTTGCTGCAGCAGCTGCTAGAGAAGGGCCCCCATTCTCTGCCTCAGCATTCGCTTGCTTCCTCCTTGCAAGCGCTGCGCCACCTCTCCCCCTTGCTGCAGCAGCAGCAACCTTTGCTGCAGCAGCAGGAGGAACAGCAGCAACAACCGCAGCAGCTGCTGCGGCAACTCCGGCTGCGCTGGCTTGCTGCTGCTGCTGCCCCCTCCGTCGCAGCACGGATGAAGCCTCAGACATTTTTGCTGCTGCTGCATGGAGCTGCCGATGCAGCAGCAGCAGCAGCAGCAGCAGCAGCAGCAGCAGCAGCAGCAGGAACGGCAGAAGCAGAGCGCCGTCTGCTGCTGGTGTTGCTGCAGGCGTTGCAAGGAGCCCCGCTGCTGCAGCTGTTGGGGCATGCTCCACTGAAGCAGCAGCATCAGCAGCTTCTGCTGCTGGAGGAGACACTGCAGCACGCCGCTGCTGCAGCGGGGTTTGCTGCTTCACCGGAACCTCCGTTATCAAAGCAGCAGCAGCAGCAGCAGCAGCAAGATACACCCCAGCACGAGCTGCTGCAGCTGCAGCAGACACTTCAGCGCCTGCGGCGAAGGCTCGCCCAGCCACAGCAGCTGAACAGCAGCACCAGCAGCAGCAGTAGCAACAACAGTATCAGCAGCAACCGCTGCAGTACCCGCAGCAGCAACGGCAGCACAAGCAACCGCAGCAGCAGCAAAAGCAGCAGCAGACGAAAAGCATTTTAAGAGTTGTTATTTCTTGTCTTTACAAAGTCCCCCTTGACGGCGCCAGGGATGTGTGTGCTCAGCTGCAGCAGCAGCTGCTGCTGCTGCTGCCGCAGCACCACCTGCAGCTGCTCCTGCAGCAGCAGCAGCAGCAGCAGCAGCAGCAGCAGTAGGTTTTGTTTAAAGGAAGTGGCCGTGGAGGAGACGCACAGAGTCAGGTTCGATGAAGTAATCTGTCTCTCCTGTCTTTTTATCCTGCGGTGTACAGACAGCAAAAGGGACAGAGAGGAGACACCAGAGAAATAAATTAAAGAGACAGAAGAAGAGAGAGACAGAAGAGACAGCTAACAAATATAAATAGAGACACAGGAGACAGATAGAAAGATATTTAAGAGACAGACAGCCACATATATAACCGTGCTGCTGAGACTGCAGCATAATATATATATATATATATACATATACACACATATATATATATATATCTCTGTCGGTCTCCCTATATATATATATATATATGTATATGTACATCTATACATATAATATATATATATAATATATATATATATACATGTACATCTTTACATATAATATATATATATATATATGTATTCAGATTACTTTGATATGCTGTGCGTATAAATCTGCACAAATATATCCCAATCGAGCCCTTCACATTGTTGCTGTTTAGGGTTTAGGGTTTAGGGTTTAGTGTTAGGGTTTAGGGTTTAGGGTTTAGGGTTTAGGGACCTGGAGCTGAAGAAGAGACAGCGAAAGGACGCCGCAGTTCGACAGCTTCTGTCGACAAGCGGGAAGGAGACAGCCAGGCTGCAAATAAAAAGTAAAAGGAGACAGCAGCAATTTAATTAAATTATAATAAAGAGAGACACTAAAAATAAATATAAATATAAATAAATAAAGAGTAAAAGGAGACAGAAAAAAATTAAATAAGTCAAAATAAAAGGAGACAAAAAATAAAAATAAAGAGACGAAGGGGACAGACGAAATTAAAGGAGATAAAAATAGAGACAGAATAAATAAAAATAAATAAAATAAAAAGGAGACAGAAGAAATCAAAAGAAATAAAATTAAGAAGAGACACAAGAAACAAAGGTAGAGGAGACATAAGAAATAAAAAGATAAAGCAGAGAAGGGACAGTATATATTATATATAACATTTAATAGTAATAATAATAATAAATGTATATATATTATATATATAATAATAATAAATATATAATAATAATATATAATAATGCTAACAAATAAACAATGCTAATAAAAATATAATAATAGTAATAAATAAATAATACAAATAAATAAATAAACACTACTAGATAAATAAAATAATAATAAAAGAAGAATAAACTAAATAAACAAATAAACACTAATAGATATATTAATAATAGGGGCTAGATAAAGTAAATAAAAAAATAAATAAGATATTCTTACTCGAGAGAAAGCCCTAAAGAAATCTCGCAGCCAGCGGCTGTGGCCGACACAAACAACTGTCTCCTCTTCTCCTGTCATTGTCTCCTCAGCAAACAGCAGCAGCCGTCTCCACAGTCTGCTGCTGCTGTTAGGAGGGCCTTCATTCCCTGTAGGATCTATGCATGCTGCTGCTGCTGCTGCTGCTGCTCCTCCTGCTGATCCTGACCCTGATCCTCCTCCTCCTCCTCCTGCTGCTGCTGCTGCTGCTGCTGCTGCTGCAGAGGTTGAGAGACACCCGAATATAACGCTCTCAAGCCGAGACAGCGCGGGGATCCGCAGAGGGAGAGACAGAGGGAAGCCGTCAGGATTGCGAGTTGTCTCCTTTACATCCAGACACAAATAAATAAATAAATAAATAAATAAATAAATAAAATAAATAAACGAGAGGTAGCAAGCATTGATTAAAAGGAGACAGATAAATGCTTCCTGGAGACACATCAAATACTCACACCCCCTCTCTGTCACTCTCACTGCTAGAGACCCTGTCTCTGTCTCCTTATGTCTTTATCTCTCTTTCTCTTTATCTTTATCTCTCTGTCTCTCTCTCTGTCTCTTTATCTCTCTGTCTCTTTACATCCTTATCTCTCTGCTGTCTCTCTCTTTATCTTTATCTCTCTGTCTCTTTCTCTTTATCTCTCTGTCTCTCTGTCTCTCTGTCTCCTTAACTCTCTGTCTCTGACTTCGTCTCTTTATCTCTCTGTCTATGTCTCTGTCTCTCTGTCTCTCTGTCTCTTTATATATACAAATATTATATCTATCTGTTTATCTGTTTATCTGTTTATATCTTTACTTATTTATTTATTTATTTATTTATTTATTTATTTAGCTAACCATGAGTGAAGAGGAGACTCGCGCTGTACATCGACTCGAAGTCAGCAGAGAGCCGCAGCAAAACAACAACGTAGAATGTGCACGCCTAAACAAACAAACAAACAAACACTCTGCTGCTGCTGCTGCTGTTGCTGCTGTTGGGGATGCTGCTGTTGTGGCTGCTGCTGCTGTGGCTGTTGTTGCTGCTGCTGCTGCTGCTCTGGCTTTTGGTGCTGCTGCTGCTTCTATTGCTGCTGCTGCTGCTGCTGTTGCTGTTCTGTTATTGCTGTGCTGGCTGCCAGCGGTGCTGAAGCTGCAGCTGCGGTTGAACGTAGCAGCAGCAGCAGCAACAGCAACAGCAGCAACAACAACAACAGCAGCAGCAGCGCAGCAATAGCAGCAGCAGCAGGAGGAAGGGGCTCAGTGCCAAGCCATCACCTCAAATTCGACGTCAGAAAGAGGACCCGTTGCTGCTGCTGCTGCTGCTGCTGCTGTTGCTGCTGCTCATTCTGCATACTGGAGCATCTTGTAGTTGCTGGGGCTATCCCTGCCTTGTCTTGCTGCTGCTGCTGCTGCTTCTGCTGCACTGCAGCAGCAGCGGCGAATTGTCTGGCCCCTTTGAGTGGTTCTTCTGCCTGGATCGGTTCCCCTGTGCTATCTTCCGCAGCATTTGCTGCAGCAGCAGCAGCTGCTGCTGCTGCTGCTGCAGCAGCAGCTGCTGCTGCTGCTGCCTGGTTTTGAGCAGCAACTGCTGCAACAATGTCTCTTATTGCTAGAGACTGCTCCATCCCCGCCGTTGAGAGAGGAGAGTCTAAAAAGACAGAGTCTAATTCCCACAGCAGCAGCAACTCGCACAGCAGCAGCAGCAGCAAACGCAGCGGGAAGCGAGCTGTGCATACACCCCGATTAAAACACAGATTCCAGAGAGACTCCCTGCAGCAATAAACACAAATATAAATTAACTTAAATATAAATATAAATACGAAGTATAAATATAAATATTATTACAAACAAAAGTATAAGAAGTGTAATGCAGCAACAGCAGCTGCAGCAGCAGTAGCAGCAGCAGAAGTAGCAGCAGCAGCAGCAGCAGCAATAGCAGCAGCAGCAATAGCAGCAGCAGCAACACAAGCAGCAGCAGCGGTAGCAACAGTATCGAAAGCAGCAGCAGTAACAGCAGCAGCAGGAACAGCAGCAGCAGTAACAGCAGCAGCAGTAACAGCAGCAGCAGTAACAGTAGCAGCAGCAACAGCAGCAGCAGCAGCAGCAGTTACCCATGTCTAATGAAGATGATTCTTTTCTGCTGCAGCACAGCAGCGTCTTCAGGCAGCAATCTTTTGCGGTGTATGTACACCTCAAGGCCCTCTCTATCAGAATAAAAAATAAAATACAGCAACCACCTAATAAACACTGAGAGCTTCCGCAGCAAATTCAAACAGACCTGCACACATCACACGCACGCATGTTGCTGCTGCTGCTGCTGCTGCTGCTGCTGCTGCTACTGGTGCTGCTGCTGTTGATGATACTGCTGCTGCTGCTACTGGTGCTGTGGCTCCTGCTGCTGCTTCTGCTGCTGCTGTTGCTGCTACAGTTGCTACTGATATTGCTCCTACTGCTGCGACTGCTGCTGCTACCGCTGCTGCTGATGCTACTGCCAATGCTAGGGTTTCAGTTCGTTATGGTACTGCTGCTGCTGCTGCTGTTGCTGCTACTGCTGCTGTTGCTGCTACTGCTGCTACGGCTGCTACGGCTGCTGCTGCTGTGGTCACTCCTGATGCTGCTGCGGGCGCAAGCTTTTCAATTTATCCTGCGGCTGCTGCTGTTTCTGGTGCTGCTGTTGCTGTTGCTGCTACTGCTGCTGTTGCTGTTGCTGCTACTGCTGCTGTTGCGGTTGCTGCTGCTGACTTCTCTGACTACAGCACGCAGTAGAGATGCGTGGGCCTTGAAGATTTGGGCCTTGGATGCATCCTTCGTAGCAGCAGCAGCAGCTGCTGCTGCTGCTGCTGCACCTGGTGAGTTGCTGATGCCTGGGAGCTGCTGCTGCTGCAGCAGCAAAGCATAACGGATTAAGACGGCGACAACAAACAGAGACATCCACAGCAGCAGAGACAGCTGCAGCAGCGAAGTGCCTTGGGGGGCTTCTTCTTCTGTCTCTGCTAAGGGGCCCCCAGAGGGGCCCCCAGTGAACTCGCTCATCTGCTGCAGTTGCTGCTGCTGCTGCTGCTGCTGCTGCTGCTGCAGCTGCTGCAGCTGCTGCAGCAGCTGCAGCTGCCTTTACACTGCACTTCTCGTCTCCTGCAAGCCTCTTGTCTCTTTAAAAGGGGAAAGGGTGCATGCATGCGTGACCTGGCTGGTGGCAGACCGACAGTGCTGCTGCTGCTGCTGCTGCTGCTGTTGCTGCTGCTGCTGCTGCTGCTACAGCTGTTACTGCTGTTGCTGCTGCTATTTCGGGGATCTGGGGCATTAAATAAGAGTTAATGAGTTAATAATAAACAAACAAATACAGAAAATAAAAAAGCATAGAGCCCTCATCACAAAATAAAACAAACAAAGGAGGCCCCAGCCCCTAGCGGCTAACTCAGAAGAAGCATAAGAAAGTAAATAACAATAGAAATAAACAATAAAATAATTATTAATAATTAATATTATTTAATTATCTATAATAAACAAAGCAATATAAACTATAAACCCAGTAGACAAATTCTTATGTATAGTTTTATAGCAGTGAGGCTCAGTCAACTGCAGCAGCAAACAGAAGCACCCTTTATAAATATAATATATATATATATATATATATAATATTATATAGTATATTATATCATATATATATAATATTATATAATATATTATATTAGATATAAAGAATATAAACTATAATATATTATATAACATATTATATACAATGCAATATACTATATTATATTAAATGTATATAATATATATAATATATTTTTTATTATTATAACAAAACAAAGTTAAATAATATTTACTGCATTGTGTAAGGGGTTGAAGAGGACGGAACGAACCCATACAAATAACACTTCTTGTTTATCTTTATGTATATATATATATATATATATGTGTGTGTATAGACAGCATATCAGTATATCAATATATATATATATATATATATATATATATATATGTACTAATATGCTGTGTTTGTATATATCTATATAATATATAATAAATATACAGTTTTACGTACATATATATATGTATATATAGATAAGAATATATATATATATATATATATATCTATGTTTTTAGCTATGTTATTAATATAAAATATATAATGAGGAGATGAGTCGGGTATTAAGGGCAGCAGTTTTATTGCATTTGTTTGTTTGCTGCTGCACAGCGCCTTCATATTAATTTGTTTTTGGGTTTTGTTTGTCTGGCGTTATATCAGCAGATGCAGAGACAAAAAGAAAAAAGAAAGGGGCCTGCAGCTCCTGCTGCTGCTGCTGCTGCTGCTGCTGCTGCTGCTGCTGCTGCGGGCTCTAAACTGTCCCTAGGGTTTAGGGTTTAGGGTTTAGGGTTGCGGAGGCAGAGAGAGGAGGCGTCTCTAACATTGAATTTATCTGTCTCCTTTTTGTCTCCTCTTTGTTCACTTGATAATAAATAATAAATCTGTGAACAAATAACTATTTAATAAAAACAAATAAATAAACAGCTAACTCTTACTGTCTCCTTTCTCCTCCCTATACTAAATAACAATTTCTTAAGAGGCTACTTGCATGCGCTGTTATCGATGCAAAGCCCCAAAACCCCTTCAACAACGCAAACGAAGGTGGGGGCCCCCAGCAATGCCTGGGGGGCCCCCCGGGGGCCCCGACCAAAGCCAGGGGGGCCCCCTGGGGGCCCCCACCAAAGCCAGGGGGGCCCCCCGGGGGCCCCCACCAAAGCCAGGGGGGCCCCCCGGGGGCCCCCTTAAGGCGGAGGGTACAGCAGCTGCAGCAAACTAAACAACCAATTCTAGCAAAGAGCTGCCTAGACACCTCGGGAGGCCTTCTAAAGAAAGAACCTCCGAAATCTGCTGATGTTGCTGCTCCTGCTGCTGCTGTTTGTAAGGCTGCTCTGGCTGCAGGCTATGCACCTGCTGCTGTGGCTGCTGCTGCTGTTGCACCTGCTGCTGCATCTTGGTGAGCAGCAACACGATTCGCTCTACAAAAGCCTTAACGTCTCTTTGTCTCTGCTGCTGCTGCTGGTGTTGCTGTTGCTGCTTGGTCAAGTCCTGCTGCTGCTGCTTAGCAACTGCCTGGTGCTGCTGCTGCTGCTGTCTCTGCGGCATCAGCGTGGCTGCTGCTTTCCTCACCGCAGCAGCAGCAGCAGCAGCAGCAGCAGCTCGACGAAGTGCTGCAGCAACAATTGGGGTGTATGCGTCCTTAAGGCCATCCTCTGCATCCTCCAGCACAGCAAAGACGTGGAAGAGTGCAGCTGCGCATACACCGCAAGAACAAATGCAGCAGCAAAGTTAACAAGGGTGCAAGCTGAGAACGCCCAGCAGCAGCAGCAGCAGCAGCAAAAGCAGTAGCAGCACATGCAGCAGCAGCGAAAGCAGCAGCAGCTGCAAACGCAGCAGCAGCACATGCAGCAGCAGCGAAAGCAGCAGCAGCTGCAAACGCAGCAGCAGCAAATGCAACAGCAGCAAAAGCAGCAGCAGAAAAAGCTGCTTGCGCTGCTGCTGCCCGTGATGCAGCACAAACCTGCAGGTCCCTCTGTCGAGTGAAGCTCCTTTTCAGTCAGCTGCTCACACAGCTCAGTGAAGGCTGCGTCCTGCAGCAGCAACAGCAGCAGCAAAAGCAGCAGCAGCAGCAGTGTGGCAGCAGCACCGCTTCCAGAGCCTCTTCAAGCAGCAACTTTAGAGGCAGCAGCAGCAGCAGAGCAAAATAACATGGGCAGCAAAGGAAGACAAGACAGCAACGAAGGTAGCACCAGCAGCTGCAGCAGGATCAACAGCTGCAGCAGCTGCAGCAACAGCAGCTGCAGCAGCAGCACTGCTAGCTCACCAGCAGCTCCTCCTGAAGCAACTGCGACAACAACTCCCTTAGCTGAAAGACCTGCTGCTGCAGCAGCAGCAAATCGCTTGCTGCAGTGCCTGGACGGCATCTGATGACTTTCTCAGATATCTGCAGCAGCACCACACAAAGCTTGCTGCAGCTGCTGTTGCTGCTGCTGCTGTTGCCGCTGCTGCTGTTGCTACTCTTGCGGCTTGTGCAGACAGCAGTTTCATGAGAAGCAGCAGCAGCAGCATCAACAAGAGCAGCAGCAACGGGAGCAGCAGCAGCAGCACAACAACAACAACAACAACAACAACAACAACAGCAGCAGCAGCAGCAGGGGGAGCGTACAGCTAGGCGTTGTGTCTCTGCAAGTTCCTGTCCTCGTTCTAAGGCGTGCAGCAGCAAAGGAATGTGCGGCAGCAGCAGCAGCAGCACAGCTTTACGCCCCAGGGCTTTGATACCAATTGCAGCCCCTAAGGCGCACTCTATGCTGCTGCTGGGGTGAAGGAGACACCGCAGCAGCTGCAGCGCAGCAGCTTCTTCTACCGCATCTAATGCAGCACGCTGTCTCCTCGCTCGTTTAAATAGACCTGAAAGAATTGCTGCTGCTCGTCGCCGCAGATGCAGCTGCTGTGGGGTAAAGGCTATGCATAAGCCCTCACCTCTTGCTGCTGCTGCTGCTGCTGCTGCTGCTCCCCCTGCTGCTGCTGATGCACCAGATGCTGCTGCGGCTGAGGGACCTGTTGCTGCGCCACCTGCTGCTGCTGCAGAAGATAAAGAAGGAGGAGACAGCTCAGGTAAAGGGGCAAGGAGACAGTCTATCAACGGGAGCGCAAATTGATGTACCTGCATATACACCCAAAACATAAACAGCCAGTTAGCAGACACCGCAGCAGCAGCAGCAGCAGCAGCAGCAGCGGAACCAGCGGCAGCACAGGCAGCAGCAAGAGAATCAGCATCAGCAGCACCTGCTGATGCTGCTGAAACCCCTGTTGCTGCTTTCAAGAGCTGCTGTTCGTGCGGCAGCGCAGCACCAACAGCAGCAGCCTCAGCGGAGACAGCACCAACGGCAGCAGCGGGAGCAGCAGCAGCAGCAGCAACAGCAGGAGCAGCAGCAACAGCAGCAGCAAACTCACGTAAGCGTGGATTGGGGTGTGGGGATTCTGCAGCACCGCCTCACCCAGCTGCAGCAGCAGCGACGCGCGGTGAGGCAAATGCTGATAGATCGGCAGCTGCAACAAAGCAGCAGCAGCAGCAACAACAACAGCAGCAGCAGCAGCAATAAGAATGAGGCAGCACAGTACACCTGAACCTAAAGGAGGAGGAGACAGGAATAAGTAACGAGAGACAAAAGGAGACAAATAAACAAACAAATAAATAAATAAATAAATAAATAAAAATATATCGTACAAGACAAAGAAAACAGACAAATAAATAAAGGAGACAAACAAATAAACGAAGGAGACAGATAAATAAATAAAGGAGACAGATAAATGAATAAAGGAGACAAATAAAGACAGAAAGGAGACACACAGAGACAGCAAGGAGACAAAAGAGATTAAAAGGAGACAGATGCTGCTGCACACCTGACTAGCAAAGACCTGAGCTAAAGACGGCAGCAGCAGCTCCACTGCTGAGATGCTGCTGAGGACCTTGACAGCTGCAGCAGAGACAGAAGAAAGACAAAAAATAAAATAAAATAGAATAAAAAGGAGACAGACATCTACAATGCTTTCTATCTCTGTCTCTCGTCTTGTCTCTGTCGCCCTCTGTCTCCTTCGTCTGTCTCTTTGGGTCTGCTTCTTGCTGCTACTGCTGCTTCCGCTGCTGCTGCTGCTGCTGCTCCTTCTGTCTCCTCTGTCTCTGTTTGTCTTGATGCGTGTCTCTGTTAAAGGTGTCTCTCTCTTTCTTCTGTCTCTCTGTATAAACCCCAAACCCTAAACCCTAAACCCTAAACCCTAAACCCCTACTTCTATTGAAAGCTCTTGCGCTGTCTATCCCTGCCCGTTCCTTCATTGCTGCTTCGAGTGTCTCGTTGACTGATGCCAAGAACAGTTGCTGCTCCTGCAGCAGCAGCAGCAGCAGCAACAGCAGCAGCAACAGCAGCAGCTGGATTCTCTCTCTCCACTGAAACAGATAACAAACCCTACAAACCAAAAACTGTAGAAGCTGCTGCTGCTGCATATATACCAGCAGCAGCAGCAAGTGCTGCTGCTGCTGCTGCTACTGCTGCTGCTGCTGCTGCTGCTGCTGCTGACCTTCCCAAGAACGCAGTTGACCTTGGGCGCCACCAGCAGCTCCTCCACTGGCAGCATTTCTGCACCTGCTTCCTCCTCTTCCTGCTGCTGTTGCTGCTGCTGCTGCTGTTGTCGGGTGTACAGACGCAGTGCGAAGTTGTTGCTGGCCCCATGTGCTGCTGCAGCAGAGGGAGTCATCCCTGCTGCTGCTGCTGCTCCTGCTGCTGCTGAGCGCGGCGTCTTGCCGTCGATTCCTTGACCTGCGTGGAGCCTTCCATCCTTTGCTGCTGCTGCTGCTGCTGCAGTGTCTCCACCTCCACCAGCAGCAGCAGCAGCAGCAGCAGCAAGGACAGCCCACGGGGGGGCCTCGTTCTGAGGCACTGCAGGAGATACACCATCAACAGCAAGCCAATGCACTCCTAAGACTGGTGGCTGAGGAGGGGGCAGCAGCAAATCGCTGAATACTAACTCCTCCACATCTACTGTCTCTTCCCAGCGTATGCTGCTGCTGCTGCTGCTGCTGTTGCTGCTGCTGCTGTTGTTGCTGCTCGAAAGAGGAGCAGGAGAAGCAGCACGCGCAGCGGCGAGTGCAGGGCCGCACAAGAAAGGATCATCATCTTCTTGCTGCTGCTGCTGCTGCTGCTGCTGTTGCTGCATGCGGTTTTTCAAGTGCTGCTGCAGCTGCTGATCGAGGTGCTGCTGCTGCTGCTGCAGCATCAGCAGCAAATTGCTAGGCCTCGCCTTCTCCCTCCGCAGCAATCTGCTGGAGCCCCAAGGCCGAGGCAACGCCATATAGCGGCAGCAGGTGAAGCCATCGTACCCCAACGCAGGCTGAAAAACAAGCAGCAAGACACAATCTGCTGCTGCTGCTGCTGTTGCTGCTGCTGCTGGTGTTGCTGTTGCTGCTGGGATTCGAGTAGCTGTGCGGTGGAGGCAGCAGAAGCAGCAGCAACAGCAACAGCAGCAGCAGCAGCAAGAAAACCTAGCAGCCACGTACAGCAATGAAACAAGAGCGAGAAGCCATATAAACGCCAGCAGCAAGAACAGTAGCAGCAGCAGCAGCAGCAGCAGCAGCAGCAGCAGCAGACCTTGAAATTCAATATCCTCATGGCTTCCTTTATGTCAGAGACGCACAAAACGCCGCCCCCAGCAACTCGAGCGCTGCGCCGGGAGAGCTTGAGGGAAAGAGACAGCAGCTGAGCATACACCCCAAACCCTAAACCCTAAACCCTAAACCCTAGACTCTAAACCCTAAACCCTAGACTCTAAATCTTAGACCCTAAACCCTCAAGCTAAAACCCTGCGGCTCTCCAATCTCCTGCTTCCACTGCTGCTTCTGCTGCCCTCGAGCACCAAGCCCGCAGCAGCAGCAGCAGCAGCAGCAGCAGCAGCAGCAGCAAGTGCAGCAGCAGCACATGCAACAACAGCACAGCTCAGCAGCAGAACCTGCAGCGGCCTCAATCACCACAGCCTCTTCACGAACAGCAACTGCAGCAGCAGCAGCAACAGCAGCTCCAGCAGCAGCAGCAGCACGCGGCCGTTCTTGCTGCTCCTCCTAAATGCAAGAAGCACAAGCATCAGCAACATCAACAGCAGCAGCAGCAGCAGCAGGGGCAGCAGCATACCTGAAGAAGCCTGCCCTCAACCGCAGCATAAATGAGTTTTGCTGCTCCTTCTGATAGTGCTGGGCCTTCTCCTCTTGCTGCTGTCTCCTCTATGCCGTGGGCCTTCGCCAGCTGCTGCACCAAAGCCGTTCCCTCTATATGCAAGTCTCGTAAGGCTTGGGGGCCCCCCGGAGTCAGGGGCCCCTGCTCCTCGCCCCCCAGGGGGCCCCCCAGGGGGGCCCCCAGGGGGGCCCCAAGGGGAGCCCCGAGGGGGGCCCCCAGGGGGCCCCCTGGGGGCCCCAACAGGTAGGGGGCCCCAGGGGGCCCCTCCATACTCTCCACGCCATACGGGAGGCCCGATAGGCGGCCACATGTTGTAAAGGACATTATAATATTATATATTTTGTAGAGCAGGGGGCCCCAGGGGGGGGGCCCCCTTCAGTCATATAGACCCTCACAAGACACACAAAAATATCATGCAGCTGCTGCTGCTAGTTGTGCTGCTGCTGCTGCTGCTGCTGCTGCTGTTGCCAGTTCTGCTGTTGCTGCTAGTTCTTCTGCTGCTGCTGCGGCTCCTGCTGCTGCTGCTGCTAGCTCTGCTGCTAGTTCTGGTGCTGCAAGCCAAGATGCAGGGCGTCACTGATGCTGCTAGCTCTGCTACTGCTTCTGCTGCTGCTGCTGCTGCTACTGCTGCTGCTGCTACTGCTGCTGCTGCTACTGCTGCTGCTGCTACTGTTGCTGCTGCTAGGGGGACAGGTCCTGAGGCTCCGTTGCTGCGGCTACAGGAGAGCGAGAAAGGAGACAGCGAGTGCTAAGAAGGAGACAGGGGCGTCCCTTTCTACAACAGAGGGGCCCCCAAGAGCACAGTAAGAGGGGCCCCCTATCACCCCCACAGGGCCCTGAGCACCGACCCTGGGGCCCCTAAGGAGACGCAGCAGAAGGAGACACTGCAGCAAGAGAACAGCTGCATTATCTAAATTAAAATTGTTTATTTATTCAGTTTGTTATAACAACAAACCCAGCTAAAGGGGGGCCCCCGCTAGGGTACTGCAGCAGCGGGGGCCCCCATCCCTAAGGGCTCCTTGGGGCCCCCTCCTCTTCTTTTTTTTTGTGTTTGCCTACAGTTTGTTAGCTCTTTATCTATAGGCATTATTATTAGTGTTTTTTAATTACTCTCTTACCTTTAGACTCCGAGAAGAGCTGCACATACACCTCAGATGTATATACTAACAGCCCTCTGCTGTACGTACACCTCAGGAGAGCAAAGCCATTAGAAGTCTCCCTCTAGTTAGATATAGGGCTGCTTACGAAGCGTTATGTACAGCTTAATATGCATGCATGCATGCATGCATGCAGCATGCATGCATTAAGCTGTACATACACATACACCCCAATCCCTATGGCTAGCTGACCCCATATAATAATGCTAACATACCCATCTATTTGGGGTGTCTGTACACCTGAGGTTATTCGGGTGTATGCATGTACACCGCAAGGTATTGACAGATTTATCTATGTCTAGGGCTCCTTATCTTCAGGTGTATCTGCACCTCGAACTGTTTTATTGTGTTTGTTCGCTTGAGCCCCAACTCCTTCCCCCTTAACCTTAGCTAAATCATAAAAGCCCTGAGGCTCTCAGGTGTATGTACATCGCCCAAAGGTAACAGCTACTGGTGGGCCCTTTGAGGGCCCCCAAAGGGCCCCTTAGCGCCCCCATGGGTCCCCAAGATCGTATGGGCCCCCATGGGGCCCCCAGACCCTAAGGACCCCCGTGGGGCCCCTCCCTGGGGGCCCCCGTTATGCCCCCCCCTGGGGACCCCCTAATGCCCCTTCCTAGGGTCCACTGTGGTGCCCCTCTTTGGGGGCCCGTGTGGGTCCCCCCACTGGGGGACCCCTAGATGGCCCTCTCTGGGGGCCCCCAGAGAGGCCCCCAGGCAATCAGCGGGCCCACGAGTGCACATTGAAGGGACTCGAGAGGAAGGAAGGAGGCACCCGACCCCATATGCAGCCCCCTTTCATGCAAATAGGGCCCCCAGGTATAGGGGGGCCCCCAGCTAAAGAGGGGCCCCCAGGTATAGGGGGGCCCCCAGGGAAAGAGGGGCCCCCACCTAGTTGCTGCGCCCCAAAAGCAGAAGGCTGAGGAAGGGACCATCCCCCTGGTGCTTCTGCTGCTGCTGCTGCACCTGCTGCTGCTGCAATTGGGTTACTGGCCAGCTGCTGGGGCCCCCTCGGTTGGGGGGCCCCCCAGCTAGGGGAGGCCGGAGGGGCCTGGGGCCCCTTCCAGACAGTACCCCTTAGCGGCAACGCTGCAGGGAGGCAAACAAAGACAACAGAAGCACCAGACACACTCGGCTAGCCAGCTAGCCAATTAGCTAGCCACCCCGCTGGCTAGCTACCTAGCTAACTAGATAGATAGCTAGCTAAACCCTAAACCTTAAACCCCCAGCAGCTGCAGCTGTCCAATGAGCGCACAACTCCCCAACTAAGAGGGCGCATATATGCCCCCAGCTAGCAAGCAAACTAGCTAGCTATCTAGCGATCTAGAAGGCTAGCTAGCTAGCTAGCTAGCTAGCTAGCTAGCTAGCTAGCCAAGAGTGCTCACCCTGTTTGATTTGCCAGTCTGCATACTGCACTATGTGCTGCAGCGGCACCACGAAGTTGCAGTTGGGGCAAGGGACGCCTCTCAGCCCAGCTGCTGCTGCTTGCTGCAGCAAACCCCCTCCCTTCTCTGTCTCCATCTGGGGGCCCCCAGGGCCCCCTTTCTGCCCTGTCAATTCCTCTGGGGCCCCCCTGCTGCTTCGTGGAGGGCCCCCCTGCTGCGACGAGCGTCGCCTGACAGCAAAATCTCTCGGGCTTAAAGGCACAACCGGCAGCCCTAAGGATGCCCTGGGAGACTTTAGGGGCCCCCCTGGGGGGCCCCTTTGGGAACCCCCGGGAGGGCCTTTTGGGGGGCCCCCTGGGGGCCCCCCTAGAGACCCTTTTCCATATGAAAATGCTGGGCTATCCGCCTCCAGGGGACTGTTTAGTCCTCCAGGGGGCCCCCAGGGGTGCCCCCAGGAGGCCCCTCCAGGGGCCCCCCAAGGGGCCCCCGCAGGGGCCCCCCCAGGGACCCCTCCAGGAGGGGCATTTGCTGAGGAGAATGTGTCTGTTTGTGGATATATCTCTTGTCCATTTAGAGGAGTTGTCTGTCTCCTCTCAGTTGCAGTGTATAGACGGGCCCCCGAAGGGGGGGCCCCTGGGGGCCCTGGGGGGCCCCTACTTTTGGGTACCAGCTGGCGCCAAGAGTCGGAGACCCTTTGCTGCGATTCCGCAGGAGAAGACGGTGAGCTGCCAGCAGCAGCAGCAGCAGCAGCTGCTGCTGCTGCTGCTGCTGCTGCTGTTGGTTGCTGCTCTTCTGGTGCTGCTGTAGTTATGCTGTAAGTGGAGGCGTTAGGGCCCCCGGGGCCCCCAGAAGACGTTGACTGTAATCTTCCGCGAGGAGCCGCAGGGGGTTCTACAGAAGAAGATCTGCTGCTGCTCTTGCTGCTGCTTTTGCTGCTACTTCTGCTGCTGCTTTTGCTGCTGCTCCGCTGCAGCAGCACATCACATGGCATACACAGCGCAGCAAAGAGTAGGGAAGAGACAGCAGCAAGGAGACACAACCAGAGACAGATACTTTTATTTTATTTTACTCTTAGGCTTGCTGGCTGTCCCTCTTTGTCTTTATGCTGCTCGGCCTGTATCTATTTGCGTCTATCTGTCTCCATCGCTGCTTCTGTCTCCTTTTAATTTATCTCTACTGTCTCTTTGTGGGGCTCATTGTCTTCGTCTTCATTTGTCTGTCTTTGCTTCTGTCTCCCTATGCCTCTCTACTTTGTTTATTTGTCTCCCTCTCTCGTCCGCTTCCTTCTTTATCTGTCTCTGCAGCTATTTATATGTCTCCTATTATCTGTCTCTTATCTGTCTCTTATCTGTCTGCTTATCTGTCTGCTTATCTCTCTCCTTACATATCTATTTGTTAGTCTCTTCTATATCTCTCTGTCTCCTTCTCTGTCTCTTATCTGTCTCCTTATCTGTATATTTATATATTAGTTTGTTGGTCTCTTCTACACTTTCTGTCTCCTTATCTGTCTGCTTATCTGTCTCCTTATCTGTCTCCTATATTAGTTAGTTGGTCCCTTTTACCTCTGTCTGTCTGCTCATCTGTCTCTTTATATATTGGTTTGTTTATCTCTTTTATCTCTTCCTGTCTCCTTATCTGTCTCTTATCTGTCTCCTTATCTGTCTCTTTATATATTAGTTTGTCGGCCCCTTTTATATCTTTTTGTCTCTTACTCTTTCTCTTCTCCTTGCTTCAGAATGCCTGGCTCTAAAACTAAGCAGGGGCCCCTCTGTTGGTGCAACCATTGAAGAAGATCTATTGCGTGATCCTCTACTACCTGTCCCTGGGGGCCCCAGGTAGGTAGGGGGTCTCCTCCCCGTCGTACTCATCTTCAGCAGCAGCAGCAGTTGCAGCAGCAGCAGTTGCAGCAGCAGCAGCAGTTGCAGCAGCGGAAGAGGCTGCTGCAGCAACAAAAACCCCTTTCTTGTTGCTGCTCGTTGCAAGCCAAAGGAAACAAAGAGAGACTATGAACAATATGAAAACCCGAGGGTCCCTGCTCAGATGATGTCCTTCAGGGTTTAGGGTTTAGGGTTTAGGGTTTAGGGGTTGGTGTCTATGAACAAGGCGCTGAGAGAGAGAGCCCCAAGCCAAAGGCACATGCGGATATATATCCCTTCAGCTGCAACAGCTGCTGCAACAGCGGCAGCAACACCTTCTGCAGCAGCAGCAGCAGCAACGGCAGCAGCCGCAACAGCAGCAGCTGCAGCTGCAACACGAGCTCGTGCAGCTGTATATACACCTCAGCTTCTGGGTAAGCAGAGAGATTATATAAGCGCAGCAGAAAGAAGAAGGAGGCCCCAGGGGCCCCCTACGTATGGGAGTGCATCGGCAGCGCGAGCTGTGTTGTGCTGTTTAGGTTATATGTTGAATGCATGCACGCAATTGCAGCATTAATTGCAGTTGTTTGAAGAAAAGGAGTAATAAAAATGAAGGAGAAAAGAAAAAGAAAAAGAAAAAATATATCACCCAAAGCCCCCTAACCGCTGCAAGCCAATGGTACGGCTATAGAGAGATGAAGGCGGGGAGAGAAGCTGTAATTAGAGTCTTCTAAGGTATTGTTATTTATTTTAAGAATAAAATATTAAAGAAATATATTTTTTAATTCAATTTAAGCAATAAAATCAACAAAACAAACACTCATCAAGATATATCTCTCACCTCCCCCCATCACGGCTGACCGCTGGCGACAGCTGCGCATACACCCCAACGTGATTGAAGAAAAAAACAAAAAAAAGAATAAATGCAAACGAATTCCATCATATTTTTAATTGTTTTGCATTCGTCGACAAACTTAAAAACTTTCATTTATTGTTTTTCTCACCACCTCTCCAAAGGGCCGCAGCTTCTACCTGCACATACACCGCAGCTGCGCATACACCGCAGCTGCTGCATATACACCGCAGCTGCTTCACATACACCGCGGCTGCTGCACATACACTGCAGCAGCTGCACATACACTACAGCAGCTGCGCATACGCCCCAGCAGCTGCGCATACATCGCAGCTGTTGCACATAATTACATCTGCTGGGCATACACCACAAGAGTAGTTATATTACAAAGTAAACAGCCAAACGTACATAGAGGGACCCCACAATCCCGTACGCATACACCGCGCAGGTGCATAGAAGAGTCATCAATATACACAGATACAAACTATAATAAATAATATTATTATATATAATAAAAATAATGAATATATATAGGCGCATAAAAGTGCAACTACAGCCCAGGTGTACACACACCTGAAGCTGCTCTTCATGAGCTTCGCCTGTCAAGAAATAACATAAAGACAATTCTCACCCTGATGCTGCGTACAGAGAGAGCGGGGTGTCTCTGCTTGTGCTGCCCCATCTTGCTGCTGCTGCTTCTGCTGCTGCTGCTGCTTGCGGCAGCAGCCTGCAGCGTGGGTTGTTCATAGGGGCATGTCTAAAGAGCAGCAGCAGCTTCAGCAGCATCAGTATTTTGTTTGCGTTGCTGCTTCCACTTGAAGTGTAGTGTTTGCTGCTCCGCTGTTAGCAGCACTTCCTGCTCCTTTGATGGTGGGGGAGCCACGCTGCTGACCTCTTGTGCATAGCTGCTGCTGCTGCTGCTGCTGCTGCTGCTGTTGCTGCTGCTGCTGCCTATCAACCATTCAGGAAAGAAGAAAGGTGCCTCAGCAGCTGCTGCTTCTCTTGCAGCCTGCCGCTCTCGGTGCTGCTGCAGCTGCTGCAGCTGTAGCTCCATCTGCTGCTGCTGCTGCTGCCAGACCCGAGCCGCTCTCTCTTTCTCTCCTTCCTTCAAAGACGCCCAGCGCTCGCCCCAGTCAAACCCCTGAAAACCCTAAACCCTAACCCTTAAACCCTAAACAACAAACCCCAATGCATAAACCCTAAACCCTAAACAATAAACCCTAAACAATAGACCCCAATTTGTCGCCCCTAAACCCTAAACCCTAAACTATCAACCCTCAACAATAACCCTCAATTCATAGCCCCTAAACCCAAAACAATAAACCCTAAACCCTAAACAATAAACCCTAAACCCTAAACAATAAACCCCAATCAATAAACCCTAAGCCCTAAACAATAAACCCTAAGCTATAAACCCTACATCCTAGACAATAAATAATAGGTTACAAGCAGTATGCCCTAGTTCATAAACCCTAACAATAAACCCTAAACCCTAAGCCCTAAACCCTAAACAACAAACCCTAGACATACAAGAACCTACACTCTTCAGGGCGCAAAAGCACAGGTAATTTCCTGCTGAGCCTTCTCCCTAAACCCTAAACCCTAAACCCTAGGCCCTCACCCACTGCACTAGAGCCCAGCTAAACCCTGACGAAACCCTAAACCCAAACACTAAGCCCTTGCCCTCCCGAATAAGCCCTATACCCTAAACCCTAAACAATAAACCCTCTAAACCCTAAACCCTAACCCCTCTAAAGCCTCGCCCCTGAGGTGGTGTAGCTTCTTCTTACTCTTATCTCCCCGTTATGTTTTGCTGCTTCTCTTCTTGCTTGTGCTGCTTGTCTCTGTCTCTCTTTTTGTGTCGCTCTGGCTCGTTCCCGCTGCAGCGCCATTTGCTGCTGCTGCTTCAGTGCTGCTGCTGCTCTTCTTCTTTGTGTCTCCTGAATCATTTCTAGCCTTTCTTTCCTCATTTGGGTAGTCTTAGCGAGCTGCTGCTGCTGCTGCTGCTGCTGCGCTGCAGCAGCAATCTCCAGAAGAGGCTTCAGTGTTGCATACGCCCTAAGCGATCCCCGCCCCACAGCAGCAGCAACACTATCATTTTTGCTGCCTTCTATTTTGTTTAGCAGCTCCAGCAGCGGCACTTCGGGGGCCTCTGCTGCAACATCAGCCAGGAAGAGATTCTTCTCCTTAGCCTCCGTTGCTGCTGCTGCTGCTGGTGCTGCTGTTGCTGCTGTTGCTGCTGGTGCCGCTGCTGCTGCTGCTGCTGCGGGGTTTGCATTGAAGGCCGTCGGTGTCAGTGAAGCTCCTCCTTGAAACGTTGGTGCAGCAACAGCTGCTGTTGTTGCTGCGGCTGGAGTTGCTTTTGCTGCTTCTGCTGCTGCTGTTGCTGCTGCTGATACCTCTGGTCGGCGTAGAGTAGGCTGCACAGAAGAGCCCCTGTTTCTTGCTGCTGCTGCTGCTGCTGTTGATGCTTGCGCCCCTCTGTATCTAAGGGATGACTGGGGTCTTCGTCTTCTATTTCTTCTCTCTTCTTCGTTTGTAATTACTCCGCTGCGGGGGGCAGCAGCACTTGTCTGCTTCTCTCCTTCTGAGTGAAAGGACCTAAGGCCAGGCTCAGCTAGCTGGCGCTCCCCTGCAGCAGCAGCAGCATCAACGTCTGCTGCAGCAAACGATGTGTCGTCCTGCTGCTCTTCATGCTGCAGCTGCTGCTGCTGCAGCAGCTGCAGCAGCAGCTGCAGCTCCAACGGCTGCAGCTGTACATCGTCCTCCTGCTGCTGCACCTGTCTATGCTCCTGCTGCTGCTGTACTTCCTCCTGCTGCAGCTCTGCATACTCCTGCTGCTGGTGTTCATGCTGCTGCTGCAGCTGTCGTTGCTGCTCCTCCTGTTGCTGCACATCCTGCTGCTGCTGGTGTGCATTCTCCTGCTGCAGTTCTGCATACTTCCGTTGCTGCTGCTGCTGCGCATGCTGCTGCTGCTGCTGCATGTCCTGCTGCTGCTGGTGGGGGAGAAGATCACCTGCAGCGCTTTCTACGGGTTGGAGTATGCATGGGCATGGGGCCAGGAGCAGCAGCAGAGCAGCAGCAGCAGCAGCAGAAACAGCAGCAGCAAGGGGTTTTCTACGCCTCCTGACTCTACCCTCGAGGCTGTACATGACGCTTCATGCAGCAGAGAGGGAGGGAGCAGAGGAGAAGACCACTACCGTGACCAGTGGTCATGCGCATGCGGAGGCGGGGCTGAGGGCGCTGCTGCAACCCCCAACTGCTGCTATTGACTACTAAGCAAAAGAAGGAAATATAAAGAGATGAAATAAAATGAAGAGGAAGAATTATATTAAAAATACTGCAGGAAATAATTTGATGAAGCTCCGCTGCTCTGGCCGCCTAACAGACGAAGACCTGCTGCTAGTTGTTGTCTACTTGCTGCTGCAAATGAAGTCAAATAAGATTAAATTAAACTAAATTAAATTAAATGTTTCTTTTTTAAATTAAAAGAAGGAAAAACAAACAAGAGATGCCCCCTACCCCGCCCCCCCCCACC
>NW_013550014.1:0-1133 GCF_000499425.1 Eimeria acervulina | reverse complement strand
TGCTGCTGCTGCTGCTGCTGCTGCTGCTGCTGCTGCTTCTGTGGGGTTTCTTGCAGCAGCAAATGAGAAGGAGGAGAAATCATCTCCCACATAAAGACGCCGCCGCATAACTCCAGCAGCACGCAGCCAATGCCCCAAATGTCTGCCTATTAAACAAAAAGGAGACAGATAAACATATAAAAGGAGACAGATAAACATATAAAAGGAGACAGATAAACAAATAAAAGGAGACAGATAAACAAATAAAAGGAGACAGATAAACATATAAAAGGAGACAGATAAACATATAAAAGGAGAAAGATAAACATATAAAAGGAGACAGATGAACAGGTAAAAGGAGACAGATAAGGAGATACATGAACACATAAAAGGAGACAGATAAACAGATAAAAGGAGACATCAAAAGAATTAAAAGGAGACAAACTGCAGCAGCAAACAGAGACATACAGCAGGGGCAAGAAGAGAGAGACAGAAAGAGACAAACCAGTAGACAAACAAAACGACAAAAGGAGACAGAGAGGAGACTAAAAGGAGACAGCAAGAAGACAGCGAGGAGACAAAGAAGAGACAGAGAGGAGACAGCCCACACAAGCAGCAAATGACGCAAAGGGAGACAAACAAAGAGACAAAAAAGGAGACAGGAGGAGACAGAGAGGAGACAAAAAAGAAATTGAAAGAGACAAAGAGGAGACACAAAGAGACAAAAGGAGACAAAAGGAGACAAAAGGGGACAAACGGAGACAGCCAGAGACAATGGGATAAAACCAAAGGAGAAAAGAGACAGACAAATGAAGAGACAAAGAGGAGACAAAGCAAAGACAAAAGGAGACAAAGCAGAGACAAAAGGGGGCAAAGAAGAGACAGAGAAGAGACAAAAAGAGACGAACAAAACGACAAAAGGAGACAAAAAGGAGACACAGAAGAGACAAAAAGGAGACAACGCAGAGACAAAGAAGAGACAAAGAAGAGACAGAGAAGCGACAGAGAAGGGACAGGGAAGAGACAAAGAAGAGACAAAGAAGAGACAGAGAAGAGACAAAAAGGAGACAAAGAAGAGACAAAAAGGAGACAGTTTGTTTTACCGGCTTCCCGTACGTCTCTCCTAAGAGAACCTCCGGGGCCATGTAGCAGTC
>NW_013550015.1:37120-45286 GCF_000499425.1 Eimeria acervulina | reverse complement strand
GCTGCCGCTGCTGCTGCTGCTGCTGCTGCTGCTGCTGCTGCCGCTGCTGCTGCTGCTGCTGCTGTTCGGGGGCCTTTAATGGGCTTCCACGCGCACAACGCGGCCTCCAGCACTAAAGGGGATCCCCGTTAGCGTAGGAGGAGAGGTAGGGGCGGGGGACTTATATAACGAAAGCAGCAGGTGCTGCAGCAGCAGCAGCAATTGCTGCTGCTGCTGCTACTGCTGCTGCTGCTGATGCTGCTGCTGCTGCGGGGATACAGAATACACACAAGGAATATAAAAAGACACACCGACGAAAGTGTAATAACACAGACTACTCACAAGAACACAAAAGGGCCAGGCAGTGTTGGCTGCTGCTAGCTGCTGCTGCTGCTGCTGCTGCTGCTGCATCTGCTGCAGCATCTGCTGTAGCATCTGCTGCCAAGCCCTCAATAAGAACAAGAACCGGAAAAAAAAGACGGGGCTTACGCCACCGTCTACACCTAAAGTTGCTGCTACTACTGCTGCTGCTGCTGCAGCAGCTGCTGCTGCAGCAGCTGCTGCAGCTGCTGCAGCAGCAGAAGAAGCTGCTGCTGCAGCAGCAGCTGCTGCTCCTAGAAGACCTTGCTGCTACTACTGCTGCTTCTGCAGCCTAAACCGCTGCTGCTGCTTCTAGAAGAAGTTGCTGTTCCTCCCATAGCTGTCTCGCCGCTGCTCCTAGAAGTCTTCGCTGCTGTTTCTGCTGCTGTTTCTGCTGCTGCTGCTGCTGCTGCTGCTGCTGGTGCCGCCGCTATCGCAGCTTACGAAGAAGTTGCTCCCAGAAGGCGTTGCTGATGCTGCTGCTGCTGCTGCTGTCGCTGCTGCAGCTGCTGCTGCTGCTTCTTCTGATGCCTCTCCTACTTTGTTGTCTGATAGACAAACACAAGAAGACACAGTCATAGCGGTAAAGGCCCCTGCTCTTCATCCCCCAGTTCGAGGGGGCCCCCAGAAAAGAAGTGCATATAAACGCAGCTTATTCAAGTGCTGCTGCTGCTGCAGCAGAAGCTGCTTTTAGTTAATGCTGCTGCTGCTGTGGCAGCAGCAGACGCTGCTGCATATGCTGCTGCTCTTGCTGCTGCTGGGTGCTCTTTCTTTCCTCCGCAACAACCCTGCTGCAGCCACTGCTTGTTATTGTGGCTGTGCAGGTGAATCTCAGCAACAGCAGCAGCAGCAGCAACAGCAGCGGAGGCAGCAGCAGCAGCAGCAGCAACCTTTCCTGCTGCTGCTTAGCTACCTCGCTGTACACTACCCAATAAGGAAGTCCCCCGCATGCTGAGGCCTATCCCAGTGGCTGGTGCTACTGGTGCTTCTGGCCTGGCCCCTGCTGCTGTTGCGGTTGCTGCTGCTGCTGCTGCTGCGGTGTTGCTGCTCCGAGCAGCAAAGGGCTTTGCTCTGCTGCCCACCGTCCCTGCAGCAGAGCCCCGAAAGAAAGAGGAGTGCTCTGGAGGCAGCCATTAGCTGCTTCTCCCTGGCCTTGATGCTGCTGCTCATCCTGCTGCAGCAGCAGCAGCTGCTGTTGCTGCTGCTGCTGCTGCTGCTGCTGCTTCAGACTTATGTGGGGCTTAGGCTTTAGAGAAGGGAAGTCAACAGCAGAAAAGGTAAACGAGGGCTGGTGGTGCTGCTCACCCTGCTGCTGCTGCTGTTGCTGCTGAGGAAGGTGCCTCTGGCCTGGCCTTTGCTGCAGCAGCCCTCCGCCCCACACGAAGTTGCCGCTGTGGGGTGTTGCAGTTGCTGCTGCTGCTGCTGCTGCTGCTTTATGGGGCCCCCCCCCAATTAAAGTGCTGCTTCGGGGCCCCCCAGGCCCAGCAGCAGATAAAGAAAGAACGAGCGGATTAACACCATGCAGCACATCTTCTGCAGGTATAGCCTGCGGAGCTTGCTGCTCCTGCTGCTTCTGCTGCTGCTGCTGCTGCTGTTCCTGCTGCTGCTGCTGTTGGAGATGGTGGGCAAAATGATTGTCTCTCTGCTGCAGTGTCTCCTCACTTGTGCTGCTGCTGAGGGCGCTGCTTCTCTGGCTGGCGGCTGCTGCAGTTTTATTAAAGTCTCTTGAACTCTCCTTCTGCTGAACGGAGACAAAGGGGGCCCCGCTCTTGGGGCCCCCACAGGGCCCCACAGGGGGCCCCTCACCCACACTGCGGGTGGGGCTAGGTAGAGGAGGTATGTCCCCTCTATATTGCCCAGACATTGCGCTCTTAGCAGCAGGTGGCAGCTGCTGCACCTGCTGCTGCATCTCCTGCTGCTGCTGCATCTCCTGCTGCTGCTGCTGCGGATGCTGCTGTTGCTGCTGCTGTGGCTGCTGCTGTGCCTGCTGCTGCGGCTGTGGTGGCCGTTGAGGGGAATGATGATGATGATGATGATGGTGCTGCAGTGGCTGTTGCTGCTGTTGCAGCTGCATTGCCTGCTGCTGCTGCTGCGGTTGCTGCTGCTGCTGCTGCAGGGTTTGCCTGCTGAGGGCTGCCTGCGTTGTAGAGGCGAGAGAACTTAAGAGTTTGAGCTGCGCCTCTAAAGGCGGTGGGGTCTGATGAATAGGGTCCCTTGTATGGATCTGTGGGTGGCAGCTTTGCTGCTGCTGCTGCTGCTGCTGCTGCTGCTGCTGCTGCTGTCTCTGCATATGGTGCTGCAGGTGCAGCTGCTGCTGCACCTGGACCTGCTGCTGCTGCACCTGGACCTGCTGCTGCTGCACCTGGACCTGCTGCTGCTGGACCTGCTGCTGCTGCTGCTGGACCTGCTGCTGCTGCTGCTGGACCTGCTGCTGCTGCTGGACCTGCTGCTGCTGCTGCTGGATATGAAGGGGCTCTAGAGTAGGGAAGCCTAAAGGTATATCCTTTGTCCTAATATGCTTTAATATCTTCTGCCCGTGATGAGCAGCCCCACCCTCATGCCAGTGCCGCAGCAGCCCCAGCAAGTCGCTGCCCTTGCATGTACACTTCGGACACTGAAAGTATCCATCAGGGCCCCTTAGGCGCTGCAGCTGCTGCACTAGATGACCCCTCTGAGAGACATGTGCAGCAAAAAGAGAGAGAGCAGACGCAGGGAAGGCCTCTAAACAAGAGGGACAATAATAAAAAACTTGCTTGCCCCGGGGCCCTGAACGAGAAGAGACACAGCCCCCGCTCACACGCCGCTGCTGCTGCTGCTGCTGCTGCTGTTGCTGCTGCTGCTGCTGCTGCTGCTGAGGCTGCTGCGGATCCAGCAGGCCTTCAGGGGCCCCTCCTAAAGCACCCCTGCTGAAGGCAGGGGGCCCCTTAGGGGCCCCCACACTGTGCCTTGGGCTACGAGGCCCCAGCTGCATAGAGGGCCCCACACCTACACCTCTAACAATGTCTTGCCTGTAAGGATTGAAGTCTGTAGGGGCCCTAGGGGGCCCCTGCAGCAGCACTGGGGGGCCCCCCATAGGGCCCCTACGCTGATACGCATGCAGCACCATAGGACTAAGACGATAACGAGGAGACACACATACAGAGCCGGAGACAGATGTCTCTCCTCGGGTCCCTGCTGCTGTGTTGCTGCTGCTGCTGCTGCTGCTGCTAGGATAAGCTGGAGACAGTCTCTTCTCAAACCCACGAGGGCCCCCTCCACCCCCAAAGCTACAGAACGCACCCCCAGCAGCAGGAGACAGCAAGCCGCTGCTGCTATGCTGCAGCTCTTGTACAGTTGAGTTGTGGGCCCTCATAGCAAACGAAGACCCCCAGGCCTCATCTATAGGAGGGCAGGTATAGCCCCACACTCCGCTGTCTCCATCGAAGAAAAGAGAAGCGCTGCTGCTGCTGCTGCTGCTGCTGCTGCTGAAGCAAGGAGACCCCGATCTAGCAGCACCAGCTTCACCTAAAGAAAAACCTAGCGGTGTTGAAGAGACAGCAGCCCCCACAGGCGGAGACACAGTGTCTCCAGCAAGAGGCTGCATGCAGTCAGGCCGAGCTATGGGCCTCTGCCAGTGCGGTACAGGGCCCTGCTGCTGCTGCTGCTGCTGCTGCTGTTGCTGCTGCTGCTGCTGCTGCTGCTGCTGCTGGCTGCTGCATAAGCCATTCCCGTCTCTATAGGAAGGCAAACTCATGCCTAGAAAAGGTTCGTCTAGAGACGAACAAAACGCTGTATGGTGCCTGTCTCCCCCGCTGCTGCTGCTGCTGCTGTTGCTGTTGCTGCTGCTGCTGCTGCACTGCTGTGTGCTGCTGTCGCTGAAAGGGAAGTTGCTGCCGCTGTCGCTCCCACCCGGAAGAAGTGCTTTGGAGGCCTCCGGATGCGCCCCAGCAACAGCAGCAACAGCAGCAGCAGCAGCATCAATTAGCTGCTGCATCTTCGTGTCACACCTCCCTGACAGCAGCAACCGATGGAGACGCAGCAGGTGCTGCGTAAGTTTATCAGAAGCCTCGTTAAGAGGAGGAGACCCATCTGCCCCCTCCTCCTCCTGCTGCTGCTCTTCTTGTTGCTCCTGCTGCTGTTGCTGTTCCTGCTGCTGCTGCTGCTGCTGTTGAGGGGGCTGAGCCGCCGGTGTCTCCTGGATGCCTTGCTGCTCTTGCTGCAGGGGCTTACGCTGAAGCTGCTGCTGCTGCTGCTGTAGTTGTTTATTCCTTTGTTGTGATTCCAGCTGCTCAACCTGCGGCAACAGCAACAGCAACTGCTGCTGCTGCTGCTGCTGCTGCTGCTGCTGCTGCTGCTGCTGCTGCTGCTCTGCTGCAGGACCTTCGCTGCGATCCGGGGGCACGCTCTGCTCCCCCTGCAAAGTGTCTCTCAAGCCTGAAGCCTCCATTAGTTAATTAGAGACTGTCTCCTTTCTTTGCTGCAGATGTTATTCTTTGAGAGTTGAGAGATGATGGTGCTGCTGCAGCTGCTGCTGCTGCAGCTGCTGCTGCTGCTGCTGCTGCTGCTGCAGCTGAGGCGCAGAAAGCTGCTGCTGCTGCGCGTGTCTCAAGGCTATCAACGCCTAGCGAGCCAGGAGACATATAAAGAGTATTTATAAAGTAAATACACAAACAATAAGGAAAAAAAATAAGAGGGAGGGGGGAGAAAGAGAGAAGGAGGTTGAGAAGGTCTCCCGATGCGGTGGCGTGCTGCTGCGTCGCGGTGAGCGACGCGGCAGCGAAGCAGCAGCAGCAGCAGCAGCAGCAGCAGCTGCTGCTGCTGCTGCAGCAAAGTGCAACTAATACCTCGGAATCCCCCTCTTTAAAACTAAATAATTGAATTCTTATGAAAATTAAACCTAATAAAAGCAAACAAACTATAAACAGCAGCAGCTCAGATGACTTGGGGGTCCATCGCTCACGGCCTCAGCAGCAGCAGCAGCAGCATCAGCAGCAGCAGCAGCAGCAGAAGCATGAGACCGCCACTGTTTTGTAGGGAATTTTGAGTGTCTCCACTTAATAACTAAATAAAGAAGCAGCTTAAATAAAATAAAACATTTTAAAGAAAAATAAAACAGAGAGAGAGACATGAGACACATACACAAATCTATAGGCCCTGGGGCTCGCCCTGCGTGTTGCTGCTGCAGCAGCACAAGCATTTCTGCTGCTTTTTTTCTTCTTTTTATTTATATTGAATTATGATCGTCTTTATTAACAACTATATCTCCAAATAAAACAAAAAGGAGACAATAAAAACCCTCAATAAACCCCACACCTCCCTCGGTGACCTGATATGAGCGTCGCTCTCGCAGCAGCAGCAGTAGCAGCAGCTGCTGCTGCTGCTGCAGCAGCAGAGGCAGCAGCAGCAGCAGCAGTAATTGCAGAAGCAGGTAAGGAGAGGCTTATAGTTAAAAGAGAAGCAAGAAAATCTTTTTTATATTCTAAAGGCAGCAGCAGCAGCAGGGGTGTGGGGAAGGCTTTGCTGCTGCTGCTGAGGCTCGTCGCTCACGATGTTGCTGCTGCTATTGCTGCTGCTGCATTCGCTGTCTCTGTCTCTCTTTGATCTTTTCTTTGCTGTCTCTCCTTGATTAGGGGTTTTATTTTTAGTTTATAGTCAAGTCACAGACAAGCAGCAGCAGCAAACTATTGTGTGCTGCTGCTGCTCAATCTCGAGGAGGCCCGCTGCTGCTGCTCTGTGGAGTGTACGCCTTAATCTCTACTTATAAGCATAAATTTTGCTGCTAATAATGCTAATGCTGCTGCTGATGCTGGTGGGTGGTGCTGCTGCTGCTGCTTATGATGATGCTGCTGTTGCTGCTGATGCTGCTGCTGCTGCCGCTGCAGCACGTAGAGGATCTGCTGCTACTGTTACTGCTGTCACTGGCACCATCATCAGCAGCAGCATCACTGCTGCTGCTGCTGCAGCAGCAGCTCCTGCTGCTCCTGCTGCTGCGGCTGCTGCTATTGCTGTTGCTGCTACTGGTGCCGCTGCTGCTGCTGCTGAAGGGAGACAAAGGAAGCAGCATCGGGTCTCACATCTCCTTCAAGAGGAGACAGTAGCTTGCTGCATTCTGTCTCTAAGAACACCATAGCCCGACTTAATATAATTATTTTCTTGCGCAGTAATATAAAACCCGAAGACAAAGAAAGCAGAAGGATAAACTCCTCTGCATGCAGAGAGATAATTGAGTTGCTGCTGATGCTGCGGCTGCTGATGATGGTGTTGCTGCTGTTGCTGTTGCTGCTGCTGCTTCTGCTGATAATGAGGCTGTTGTTTCTGATGTTGCTGCTACCGCTTACAATGATGATGTTGTTGCTGCTTCTGCTGCTGCTGCTGATAGTGCTGATGTTGCTGCTGCTGCTGACGCTGCAGCAGCAGCAGCAGCTGCTGCGGTCTCTGTTTACAATTCTTTACCGGTGTGTCTGCAGCCAACAGCAGCAAATTGGGTTGGAGGCCTCTCCCTATAAAGACAAATAGATATATATATATATAATATGCATAATAAGTCTATTATACATATAAATATATATATTATATATAATATATATAATATATTATAACAGTAAGAAGGCTTACGAGAGAGCAGCAAAATGAAAACAAGTTGAGAAAAAACGAAGGAAGTATCTCGCAGCAACATTTATTTATTTATTTTAGCTAAATAATTAATATATTTATTTATTTATTTATTTATTTATTTTGTTAAATTTATTATTATGCTCCAACACGAGAGATGAGGAGACACTTAAACTGTCTCCTTTAAAGTTTGCAGACAAAAACCCTCTTTACTGTCTCCAGACATTTAGCAAAAAGGTAATATTATAAATTATATATTAAAGCTGTGCATACACCCCAACTACATTAATAATATATGCATGCAGAGGAGGGCCTCTTGCTACATTAATTGAGCGAAGGAGCCAGACAGAGACAGGCAAACAACTGTCTCTCCCTCAAAACCCTAAACCCTAAACTCTAAACCCTAATCCCTAAACCCTAAACCCTAAACCCTAAACACTAAACCCTAGCACCCTAGACCCTAAACGCTAAGCCAAAAACCCTAAACACTAAAACCTAAACACTAACACCCTAAACCCTAAACCCTAAACCCTAAACCCTAGAGCTCGTAGGGGTGTCCTGTAGACAGTGCTCGTTGAATTAATTTTATCTTTAACTTTTAATTATAGTATTTATTTTAATACTTTCTATCTTGCAATATTTTTAAATTATATATTTTTAATAAAAATAAATAAATAAATAAATATATTTAAATAAAATAGTCATATATAAATATATGATTAAGATATTTTCTTGTAGCTAATATAATTATTAATGATAAATAAAAAATATTATATATATATATATATATATTACATTATATCTATTATATCTTTAATTAAAATTAAAATAGTTAATTGCTCATTTCCTCCTTTGAAGTGAACCGCACAAAGCTGCTTCAGCCTAACTTTAAATAAAAAGAATAACAGCAGCAAAGTTTAGAAGTAGAGTAGAGACAAGCAGCGACAGCATATATAAATATAAATTAATAGTTTTAAGAGTAAACCCCTTCGCTGTACACAAACATTGCTTGCCTGTACATTATCCTTTTCTTTGTATTGTCTATCTATGTATACACGGGTATGTATGATATATATATAATATATATATAATATTATATATATAGGGTTCTATATAATATATAGTAGTGTATATATGTACTGCATATATATATTATATATATTATATATATTACATATACATACATATATATATATATATATATACATATATATGTATATATATATATATATATAT
>NW_013550015.1:28751-37020 GCF_000499425.1 Eimeria acervulina | reverse complement strand
AAATAAAATAGTCATATATAAATATATGATTAAGATATTTTCTTGTAGCTAATATAATTATTAATGATAAATAAAAAATATTATATATATATATATATATATTACATTATATCTATTATATCTTTAATTAAAATTAAAATAGTTAATTGCTCATTTCCTCCTTTGAAGTGAACCGCACAAAGCTGCTTCAGCCTAACTTTAAATAAAAAGAATAACAGCAGCAAAGTTTAGAAGTAGAGTAGAGACAAGCAGCGACAGCATATATAAATATAAATTAATAGTTTTAAGAGTAAACCCCTTCGCTGTACACAAACATTGCTTGCCTGTACATTATCCTTTTCTTTGTATTGTCTATCTATGTATACACGGGTATGTATGATATATATATAATATATATATAATATTATATATATAGGGTTCTATATAATATATAGTAGTGTATATATGTACTGCATATATATATTATATATATTATATATATTACATATACATACATATATATATATATATATATACATATATATGTATATATATATATATATATATATTGCTTTCACGATGTTTATTTGTGTACAGTGTGTGGTGCCTTCCGTTTCGAATTTGCAGCGTAAATATTTTTCTCCTTTTATCTTTCTTTGTTTATTTTATTTTTATCTATTTATATTTGTGTATTGACTTTCTTTTTTTGTATATTTCAGCGCTGTTGTTAGGGGAGCGGTGGGGTGGAGGTGTCAATTGAGCTGTCTTCTTTGATTAATTCTAAAATTAAATTAAATTTAAACATAAAAATATATAAAATCTTTTAAAATAATTATACATACACCGGGAGCTGCCTATACACCTCAGCAGCAGCCCCACTGCAAGCAGCAGCAGCGCTCTGTTCTGATGCTTCTGCTTGTACAGCATCCATACTAAATAAAATAAACTAAATAAATAAATAAATACAATATTAATTATTTAAAATCAATAATTAATACGTTTTTTCTCGTCTATTTATACACACAGTGTGCCCTTGTTTGTTTTTCTTGAAATATATCTCTGGTGTATAGGCAGCTGCTGTTGCTACTGCTTTCTACCCTCCCTTTTCCTTCTTATTCTCATTTGCAGATTATTCTTCTTTGCTTTTTCGTCTTTGTTCTGGGGTCTGGAGAAGAGCTTCATTCCCCCTGTTCTCAGCGATGTAATACCAGCAGCACCTGCAGCAGCAGCAACAGCAACAGCAACAGCAGCAGCAGCAGCAGCAGAAGGTCGACTACAGTATTGAAGCCTTCTAATAAACAGCAGCAGCAACACCATCATGCTTAACAAAGCTCTTCGCTGCACATGCAGCAGCTACGGTCATGGGGCCCCTGCGCTCCGCCACCTCCTACGCCGTGCTGTGCTGCAGAGCCTGCAGCAGCAGCAGCAGCAGCAGCAGCAGCAGAAGCGGTTGATGCAGCAGCTGCAGGGTAAGCACCAGGAGCAGAAGGACCCGACATCTGTATGGCGAATCTCTAGAAGCACAAGTGCTGCCTTGTGTCCTGACTGCGCAGCAGCAACTGCAGCACCAGCAGCAGCAGCAGGAGCAGCAGCAGCAGCAGCAGCAGCAGACGGAGCAGCAAGTTGCTGCTGTTGTGTCCCCCGTCGTTTCTTCTCGTCTTTTGCTGCGACTGAACCAGGATATGCTTCTTCAAGCGGTGCATCAAAAGAAGGGATTCCGGCAGCCAAAGCAGCATCGACTCCAGCAGCAGCAGAAGCAGCAGCAGAAGCAGCAGCAGAAGCAGCAGCAGCAGCACGCGTAGCAGCTCGGCCTATATACCTAGACTATCAAGCTACAACTCCTCTAGACCCTCGAGTCTTAGATAAGATGATGACTTTCAATATAGATTGCTTCGGCAATCCGCACTCATCATCGCATCCTGCTGGCTGGGAAGCAAAACGAGAAGTAGAGAAAGCAAGGTATAATTTATTTAATCCTCATGAACTGCATATACACCTGACAGCTGTTGCTGCTGTTCTGCTGCTGATCAGCAGATGAGACACCTGCCCGGTGCTGCTGCAGCTCTGCTGCTGCTGATGATGATGATGATGCTGCTGCTGCTGATGCTGCTTATGTTGCTTCGATTTTGATGATGGATGTGCGTGGCTTGCTGTTTCTGTTTCTCAGCAGCAGCAACTGGTGCTACTGCTGCTGCTGTTGTTGCTGTTTTAGCTGTTGTTTCTGTTTTCTTGCGCTGCTTAGGGTTATTTGTTTCATAATCTGCTGCCATGATTTGCTGCTGCTTCTGCTTCTGCTGCTGCTGCTGCTGCTGCTGCTGCAGGGAGGCAGTTGCTCGCGCTCTCGGTCTGCCTGCGTCTCGCAGCAGAGAGATTGTGTTTACATCGGGTGCTACAGAGAGTAATAACTTAGCTATTAAAGGGCTTATAAGATATGAAGAGCAGCAGCATGCTCTTAGACAGCAGCAGCAGCAGCAGCAACAGCAACGGGCGAGGGAACAGCAGCAGCAGCAGCTGCAGCAGCAGCAAGGACACGACCAGCCCCAGCCCCAGCAGCAACAGCAACAGCAACAGCAGCAGCAGCAGCAGCAGCAGCAGAAGCAGCAGCGTGTACGAAAGAATCACATAATAACAAGTCAGATAGAACATAAATGTGTGCTGCAGTGCTGCAGGTTGCTGCACTTAGAATGGGTGTTATCAGGAGGCGAGAGAGGGGCTGAGGTTACGTTCTTACCTGTATCGAACGAAGGGTTGATATCTGCTGCTGCAGTAGCCGCAGCAATTCGGAAGGAGACAATATTAGTCTCAATAATGCATGTAAATAATGAGGTCGGTGTAATACAAGATATAAAGAGTATCGGAAGTGTATGCAGAGACAGAGGAGTGCTTCTTCATACAGATGCTTCACAAGGATTCGGTAAGATCGATATTAATGTTGATCAAATGTGCATCGATCTTTTGTCTCTTTCTTCTCATAAAATATACGGACCTAAAGGAATAGGTGCTCTCTTTGTCCGAAACAAAACACCGAAAGTGCGTCTCGCGCCTATCATAGATGGAGGAGGGCAAGAGAGAGGCTTAAGAAGCGGTAAACTTTTAATTGTATTTTCTGTCACACACTCTGTGCTTTTTCTGTTATTATCGTAGACTTATATGCTGCTTTCTTATAGCGCTCTAAGGCATTCGAAGCAAAGAGAGACAGAGAGAGACAGAGAGAGAGATGCATATATATATATATATATATGTATATATATGTATATATATATATATGTAGAGAGGCAGGGAGAGCTACAGTTATATATATATAATATATATGTTAAGAGAGAGATAGAAAGAGAGAGAGATGGAGAGAGATAAAGAGAGACAGAGAGAGAAGAAGAGACAGAGTGCATTAAAGAGAGACATAGTGCATTAAAGAGAGACAGAGAGAGAAGAAGTTGAGGGAGACAGCGACCGAAGGAGAGCTGTCTTTGGAGACAGCTATGAGGAGACAGAATATTTATATTTATATTTGTCTGTCTTTGCTTGTCTTCAGGGACTCTTGCTACGCCTTTAGTTGTGGGGTTAGGCGAGGCATCTTCGCTAGCGTTGGAGTGTATGGAGAGCGATAGGAAGCACGTAGAGCGCTTATCAAAGCTGCTGCTGCAGCTGCTGCAGCAGCAGCTGCCGCATATAACTGTCAACGGGAGCCTTAGTCAGAGGTACCCTGGCAACCTCAATATCTCTTTCTCTTTTGTCGAGGGAGAGAGTCTCCTTATGAGTATAGGGGACATTGCAATGAGCTCAGGTCAAACCCTAAACCCTAAACCCTAAACCCTAAGCTATAAACCCTAAACCCTAAGAACCTCTGGTCTCCTTACGAGCAGCGAGGGAGGCACTTGTGCTGACTTGCGCGTGCAAGAGCTGTTGTCGCTAGCCTGGGCTGAGGTTTTAGGGTTTAGGGTTTAGGGTTTAGGGTTTAGGGTTTTGTGCTGGGGTGTACAGGGAGCGCATGCACTAGCGAGTCTCTGGAGCCGTCTTATGTTTTACGCTCGCTTGGTGTTGGGGAGGAGACAGCACATACCTCCATCCGCATTGGCTTCGGTAAACTGCTGCTGCTGTTGCTGCTGCTGCTGTTGCTGCTGCAACTGCTGTTGCTGCTGCTGCTGTTGCTGCTGCTGGTGGTGTTGCTGCTGCTGGTGGTGTTGCTGCTGCTGCTGTTGCTGCTGCTGCTGCTGCTGCTGGTTCTGTTATCTGATGCCGGTGGGGAGGTGTTTGCAACTGCTGCTGTTGCTGCTGCAACTCCTGTTGGTGGTGCTGCTGCTGCAACTGCTGCTGCTGCAGCTGCTGCTGCTGCTACCTTTTTGCTGCTACCTCTTAGAAGAGGTGTTGCTATCCCTTCTGCTGCTGCTTCTATTCCCCGAACAGCTGCTGCTTCCCCCGCACCTGCCGCCATTCCTGTTTCTGCTGCTATTGCTGCTGCTATTGCTGCTGCTGCTGCTGCAGGTCGATTTACTCGGGAGGAGGAGGTGCGTCACTGTGCAGAGAGATTAGTAAAAGAAGTGAGGAGACTGCGGGAGATGTCTCCGCTGTATGAAGGAGCTCTTGCAGAAGCATCTGGTGAGGGGCCTAAGATGGTCTGGACTTGATGGGATCGTCGATCCCAGTGCTGGGAGTCGTGGGATCGTCGATCCCACTGAACGGGAATGTGGGGTCGTCGTTGGTGAGGGTCCCAAGATGGCCGGGACTTGATGGGATCGTCGATCCCAATGAAAGGTGCTGGGGGATCGTCGCTCCCACGGAAAGGGATTGTCGATCCCAGTTGGGGGATCGTTGGAGACCAATGAAGGGGATCGTCGATCCCAGTAAAGGGGATCGTCGATCCCGGTTGGGGAAACGTTGAACCTGCTGAAGGGATCGATCCCAGTAGAGGGGATCGTCGATTTCAGTAGAGGGGATCGTCGATCCCAGTAGAGGGGATCGTCGATCCGTGGATCCCAGTGGAGACAGCAGCAGCCTGACGACGCCGCTGCGTCCCCCACAGGAGACAGTTGAAAGAGAGACAGTCATCAGGAGGAGACAGATAAGGAAAGAGATTAAAGAAGAGATTAAAGAGGAGACAGCAGAAATGCGGAGACAGTTGGGAGGGGACAGACAGTGAACGACGTGTGGGGTTTGGCTGTCTTAACTGGGAACCTATATTTTTAAAGTTTTCTTTTGCTTTGTTTGTTCATTTATTTTATTGTACTTTTATTTTTTGTTTTATATTTATTTTTTTATATTTATTTTTTCATCAGCGAGTCTTCTATGTCTTTATTAGTGGCGTGGATACCCCAATATAAACGCAATTATAAATATTATATATAATATATACATATATATATACATGTATATATATATATATATATATGTATAACATATATATATGTATATATATATATATGTATATATATATATATATATACATGTATATATATATATATGTATATGTATATGTATATGTACATATATATATATATATATTTATATTTACATGCATATATATATTAATAAACAATAAACAAACAAATAGAATAAATAAACACGCAGCGCAAATTAATTAATATTCGACTCTCTTCCTAAATATGTATAATTTATATTTGTAGGCGAAACGCGTTACGCCCATATGCACAATATTGATACACATGCATATATACATATATATGTATGTAGAGAGAGAGAGACAGATAGAGACAGAGAGAGAGGCAGAGAGAGAGAGAGAGAAAGAGAAAGACGGAGACCGGGACAGAGATCTATATATATACATATATATATATATATATATATATGTATATATATATATGTGTATATATATATATATATGTGTATATATATATGTATGTTCCTTCTTCACAGCTTTTCAGAGCAGCACTTTATAGCCAGGTGTTGGGCCGTTGCTTCAGGCAGCCCTGAAGGAAGCAGCATTAACTTTAAGCAGCAGCAGCAGCAGCAGCAGCAGCATCTCATAGAGACACTCTGGGAAGCGGCAGATAATGTAGCAGCAGATGCAAGCGGCTTCCTCTAATGCCTTTGCTGTTTATTTAGAACAAGCATTTTAACTTTAAAAGAATTAATATTTTTCTTTTTATTTGGTGCCTAGACACCCCAAGCAACAAACAGAGAGCAGCAGGGGCCCCCCTCTTAGCTGTCACAGGTAAATGCGTATATATACAGATATAAATATGTAAACACATATAAATGTAAATATATATGTATATTTATTTATTTATTTATTTATTTTGTGAATAATACAAATTAAATATATAATATTCATACAAAGTATTACCAGAAGAGCAGCACAGCCGCGGGAGAGGGGGCCCCCCTCAGCATACACCGCAGCATCGAGGGGCCTCCATTTGTTTAATTAAATTAATTAACAAACAAAAACAAAAAATGTTTATCAATTTTTTGCTGCAGCTGCGTGCAAGAAGAACACAGTACCAGCAGACAACGCGCGAGAGAGGGGCCCCGGGGGGCCCCTTGCCTTAAGAAGCTTTAAATCGAACCCTGCTGCTGCTGCTGCAGCAGCAGCTGCTGCTGCTGCTGATGCTACTTCTGTAACACATCTTTGCATGCAGTGCCCAGCAGGATCTGCTGCTGAATGGGCCGCCCCCCTCCAATTGAAAGACACCGAAAAGACATTGCGTGAAGGTAAACAGCAGCAGCAGCAGCAGCAGCAGCAACAACAATTGCTGCTGCTGCTGCTGGGGAGCAGCTAGCTTTGGCTGTTCCAACACCTGGTGTTTCCTTCGAGGCAACAACAGCAACAGCATCAGTAACAACAACCGCAGCAACAGCAACTGCAGCAACAGCAATTGCAGCAACGGCAGCAACAGCAGCAGCAGCAACAGCAGCAGCAACACAGCATCCTTTGGGAGTGATTAGTTACTGCACCGATGGTGTTGCAGCTGCCAGCAGGGAGACAACTGTCTGCTTCGTTCTGTAATGGTGCACCCTACAGATAGAGGCAGAAAGCGCTGCAGCTGCAGCAGCAGCAGCAGCTACCATCGTTGCTGCTGCTGCTGCTTCTATAGCCATGCATTTCTAAGGCGGGATCCATATCAATTGATGCAGCGCCCTGCGCTGCTGCTGCTGCTGCTGCTCTTGCTGCTGCTGCTGTGCATTAGTAGGGTGTCTGCGTTTTGTTTGTCGTCTCCTCTGTCTCCTCAATATCTTGTTTCTCAATCCCGTGGGGTATCTGCGCGCTCTTCGCAGCTAAAGGGTGCTGCTACTTCAGCAGCAGCAGCAGCAGCAGCAGCAGGAGCAGCAACAGCAGTGGCAGGAGCAGCAGCAACAGCAGCAGCAGCAAATGTTGCTGACGACCCTGTACCCACTTGGGCTGAGGACCGTCTGCGAATCTCTCAAATTCACGCGCTGGCTGAGCAGGTAGAGCAGCAGCAGCAGCAGCAGCAGCAACAGCAGCAACAGCAGCAGCAAGAGCAGTTGCTGCTGCGCGGGGCGAGTGTATGTGGCTGGGCAGTGTCTGTACGTGAAGGGGCCTCCGGGTGTCTCCTTTTTGTTGATGTCTCCGATGGATCTTGTGCATTGCCGCTGCAGTGTGTTGTTCCAGCAGCAGCAGCAGCAGCAGCAGCCACAGCAGCAGCAGCAGCAACAGCAGCAACAGCAGCAGCAGCAGCAGGACACCACACCGAGGGAAGTGCAGCACCTCGAGGAAGGAAGCTAAGAAGAGGAGACTCCCTCTGCTTGAAAGGAGACATTTACTTTGTAAGTCAAAGGAGACACAAGGTAGAGCTCAGAGTGCCCCCCTGCAGCAGCAGCAGCAGCAGCAACAGCAGCAGCAGCAGCACAGATTGTGCTGAATATATAAAGACGTGGGAACTGCACGGCGCATGTAGCAGCTGCACTTCTCCTCCTGAGCCCCCAGCAGCAACAGCAGCAGCCGAAGCAGCAGCAGGAGCAGCAGCAGCAGCAGCAGCAGGAGCAGCAACAGCAGCAGGAGGTATGCTTCGTTATCCTCTACCTGCACGTGGAGCTTCTTTAGAGTTTTTAAGACAAAAGGCTGTGGGGCTTCGCTCTCGCGACTGTCTCTTTGCTGCTGTCTCCAGGCTCCGTGCAGAGACAGAGAAGTGTCTCCTCAGATGCCTTGAGGTAATGCTGCTGCTGCTGCTGCTGCTGCTGCTGCTCTTGCTGCTTTCTCTGTTGCTGCTGCTGCTCTCGCTGCTGTTGTCTATGCTGCTGTCCTTGGTCCTCTCACTGCTGCTGCTGCTGCTGTCGGGCTGGTGCTATAATCCTTTGTGTGTTGCTGTTGTCTCTG
>NW_013550015.1:20066-25066 GCF_000499425.1 Eimeria acervulina | reverse complement strand
AGCAGCAGCAACAGCAACAGCAGCAGCAGCAGCAGCAACAGCAACAGCAACAGCAGCAGCAGCAGCAGCAGCAACAGTAGCAGCAGCTGCAGCAGGATAGGAGGGAAAGCAGCAACTGTCTCCTTTTACTGTTTGTTTATTATAACAAGCATCAACTGTCTCCTTCAGTTGTTTGTTTATTAATATGCAAAGTAAAATAGGCAGCTGTTTGTTGTTTGTTTTATTGATAAGACAAACACACAATAAAAGGAGACAGTTGGTGTCTCCTTACGTTCTTTACAAACTGCATTTAGCTGTGCTGCTGTTCTGATGTTGTCTCACTTAAGCACCCTATATATAATTATTTAATTATATATTTATATCTTTATTTATTTATCTATTTATTTAGTTTATTTATTTATTATTTATATTGTAACTGTTTATATAAAGAGAAGGCCAAATGCTATATGCTGTGAATATTAATAATATTAATATACAGAGGAATTAAAATATATTATAATAATATTTTAAAAATATTATTAATATTATTTAATATATTTTATTATTGAGAAAATGCGTCAGCCGGGAGTCGAACCCGGGTCGCCTGCTTGGAAGGCAGGTATCCTAACCGTTGGACTACTAACGCGATGTCAGATCCTTTTTGCTGCTGCTGCTGCTGCTGTTGCTGCTGGTGCTGCTGGGGTGTACCTGTTTGCTATGAGTCGTTGAATGAAATAAAAAGTAATTAATTAATAATAATTTTTAATTATTAATTAAATTTATTTATTTAAAAAAGAAAGGTCTTCAAGCAGATGCCTCCTCTGTGCTGCTCTTGCAGCAATCCCCCCCTGGAGAGAGGCTGGTGGAGAAGCGGCTGCTGCTGCTGCTGCTGCTGTTGCTGCTGCTGTTAGCATCGAACTGCTACTGCGTTATTTGTTTTTATTTGTTTTTCTTGCAGCTGCAGTCTTCTTAGAAACACCATTTGTTCTGCACTTCCATCCCTAACAGAGAGACAGCCTGTTGAGGGGCCCTGCTTGCAGCAGCAGCAGCAGCAGCAGCATATTATTAAGGTGCAGCTGCAGATACGCCTCCCGTTGTTTATACCAATTAACACAGAAACAGACAGTTCACGAGAGGTAGGCAGAACGCCAGACGCCCCAGCCAACACCCTGAAGAATTGCTGCTGCTACTGTTGCTGCTGCTGCTGCTATTGGACTTACAGCAGCAAAGATATGCATATAGGCAAAGACAGAAAGCAGGCAGCAGCAACAGCAGCAGGAGCAGCGGCAGCAGCATCAGCACAGAGCAGTAGTAGCAGCAGCAGTAGCAGCAGTAGTAGCAGCAGTAGTAGCAGCAACAGTAGCTGCTGCAGCAGCCGCAGCAGCAGCAGCAGCAGCATTAGCAGCTCGTTAAGAAACGTCTCTGATAAGAATCCAGCCGCCAAGAGAAGCGAACTCCAAGGGGATCGCTGCACTGGTGCATGCCTCTCTAGGTATTACTATAAACAATTAAATATATAATTATTATTGAATACAATAGAGAAAGATAGGGTGTAGATTCTATAGAAGTTTTGCTTCTGCTGTCGCTTCAAAATGCCTCTAGAGCCGGGGCTAGAGCGCGTCTTTCGGCAGCAAATTGATGCTGCAGCAGCAGCAGATGCCCGCAGGCGCTTAGAAGATGAAACAAAGAAGAAAGCAATTGTCTCTGCAGCAAACTATGGGGAGTTCAGAGCGCTTGTAAACGGCTGCTATCTCAGACCTTTGTCAAAAGAAGATATAAACAAACAAGCTACTAGGCGTCTCAACCCTCATGCAACGTACACTCCTCCTCTTGCTGCTGCTGCTGATAGCAGCAGCAGCAGCAACAGCAGCAACAGCAGCAACAGCAGCAGCAGCAGCGGCAGCAGCAGCAGCAGCAAGGAAAATAGAGACGGCGCTGCACCTCCGCTGCGTAATCAGGCGCAGCTGAGGAGACAGTGGGAAGCGCAAGAAGACCCGGAGAGACAGTGCAGGTATTTATGTTTAACTATTTTATATTTAATTGCTTCTGTCTCATATTCAATAAAATAAACGGCAGACAACACACACTCTGCTGCAAGGCACTGTGCAGCAAACTTTCGCTCTACTTGTGCTGAGGTGTACGTACAGCTGGCTGCTGCAGCAACCACAGAAAGGGCTGCAGCGCCTCTTCTCCGTTGATATCGAGCCGCAGCTGCTGCTGGTGCTGCTGAAGGCCTTGGCTACCCATCTCTCTACTCTCGCAGCTTCCCGCTGCAGCAGCTGCTGCTGCTGCTGCCAGACTCGGCGCTGCACTGCACCAGCAGCAGCAGCAGGGACTGCAGCCGCAGAAGCAGGGACAGCAGCAGCAGAAGCAGCAGCTGAAACAGCTGATGCTGCTGATGATGATGCTGCACCCGATGAGTCTTCATTTTGCTGCAGCATTGCTTACCGAGTGTCTCTAACTGCAGGCTTCCTCGCCTTCTTAGCGCGGCTGCATGCAACAGCAAAGGGGGCCCGTCTGCTGCTGCAGCAGGAGCTGCAGCAAGTTACTTCTTCTTTTGAAGAATCTCTCGCAGCCCTCCACTCCCGAGTAGTCCCTGCTGCTGCTGCTGCTGCTGCTGCTGCAGAAGAAGGGGATCCCCCTGCTGCTGCTGCTGCAGCAGACGGGGAGACCCCCGTCGCTGCTGCCGCAGCAGCAGCAGAAGCAGCAGCAAAAGCAGAGGTGGACGAGAAGTCTCCGTGGTGCTGCTGCTGCAAATCACCAACGGCAGCAACGGAAGCAGCGGAAACCGGCACTGCAGCAGCAGCAACATTAACAGCAACAGCAACAGCAGCAGCAGCAGCAGCAGCAGACCAGGTGATGGATTGCTGCGAGACCAAGAATGCCGTGCGAGCGCTGCTGGAGACGCTGGGGGCGCCCCCGCTATCTCACTGATGGTTTCTGTTGTTGTTGTTGTTGCTGTTGCTACTGCTGGGAGCTAAGGAGACAGTGCAGCAGTAGCTGCATGCGCTCTGTCTGTCTGATCACACCGCTAAACTATCTTTTAAAGGGCAGCTGATTGCAGCTCTACCCTATGCATAGCCACACAGCTGCAGCAGCAAATGCTGCTTGCTGCAGCAGGAACTGCTGCCAGATGCAGCAGCAGATGGTTGCTGCAGCTGCAGCAAGCGTAGAACAGCAGCAGTAAGCAGCAGTAGAGAGGGCCCCGCTATCAGGGGGCAGCAGCAAGACAACAGCTAAAAGCAGACAAATCAAAAACAAAAGGAGAAACTTATTTTAATGTGTTTAATGTGCACAGCACAAACAGAGAAACAGCTAACCAGCCAGACAAATAAACCGATGTCCACGCAACGGGCAACAGGGCTCCCACAAGGGCCCCCAAGGGACCCTAAAAGGCCCCTTGGGGGCCCCCAAAGGGCCCCCAAGGGCCTCGAGGGTCCCCCAAAGGGCACCCACAAGGGCCCTCGAGGGCCCCTAAGGGGTACCTGGGGGCCCTTAAGGGGCCCCCAAGGGCCCCCAGAGGGCCTCCAAGGGCCCCCCAAGGGCCCCACATGGGCCTCCAGGGGCACTGATCAATTGAGGTCAAACGGTGGCAAAGCCAGTTGAGAAGGTAGCGACTAATGAGCTACCGATGCCTGCAAGCTGGGACCCGCTAGACAGCTAGCCAGCTACCTAGCTAGATAGCTGGCTAGCTAGCTGGCTAGCTAACTGGGAAGCGCTCTAGCTAGGGAGTTCCTTAGCTGGGCTTTTACCCGGCAAGCTACTTAAGGAGATCGCCTAGCTAGCTAGCTAGCTATCCAGCTAGCGGAGGAACTGGCTAGCTGAGGAGCTAGCCAGCCAGCCAGCCATCCTGGTGGAGGGCTAGTTAGCCAGTCGGCTAGCTAGCTGGTGAGATATGCAGCTGAGTAGCTAGCTAGCTAGCTAGCTAGCTTAAAGGGCCACCCTGGTGGTGGTGCCTGAGGAATGACCAACAATGCAGAGATCGCTGATACCGATGAAAATGCCGGTCTCCACAACACCCACAACCTGCAGACAAAACGGAGAAGAACAAAGAAATAACGGAGTGCACAACGCATGCATGCATCTGCATTCATAAATGCATGCATGCTTGGATGCATCTAAACTTATCAATGTATGCATGCATGCATGCATTAACACTTATAAATGCAAACATGCATGCACAAACATTCACAAATGCATGCATGCATGCACAAGCATCCATAAATGCATGCATGCATGAATATTCATAAATGCATGCATCCATGAACGCGCATGCAAGCACTCTCAAGAGGGGCGTGCAGTGTACGTACACCCCGTCACAGCCTGCATGCATGCAGTGCAAAGAGATTCAAAAGGCGATATATAACACACCGCACCAAGCCCCAGCACACACAAACTATCAAGGGAATCAAGGAAGAGCTGCAGCGGCTGCAGCAGACAGCAACTGCAGCAAATGCAGCAACTGCACGAGCTGCAGCAACACGCAGAAGAGAGGAGTTATTTCTGTTGTTTGCCCAGGGTTGATTAAGGCTTAGGGTCTAGGGTTTAGGGTTTAGGGTTTACATTGATGAGCCTGTCATGCAACTTGTGCGGGTCTTTAATGGGTCTTTTAAAGAAGAGATCGAGACAGAAGTTTCCGTTGTCTGAGACGAAGAGTTGGTTGCTGCTTCCTTTGCAGTGTCTGTACACCGCAGAGACACCCAGTGCTTCCGCAGCTTTTTCAGGGTCTTGTTCGGAGGGGCCCCCCTGGGGGGCCTTCTCCTCTATAACCTTCACAATAGCAGCAAGCACAGACCGTCTCGTTGCCTGAGCCCCAAACTGCACAATCTCCAGAGGCAGCGCTCCCGTAGTTCCAAATGTTTTATCTGTAACAAGTTTGTCTTCATCAACGATCTGCAGCATACACCGCAGCTGAGTATACACCCGAAATCACCGTACACCGCAGCCCTGTAGCCTTAGAAAGCAATACAGTACCGATTCATAGAAACCAAATGCATGCAGCGACTTGCATTCTATGCATG
>NW_013550015.1:18302-19966 GCF_000499425.1 Eimeria acervulina | reverse complement strand
GCATGCAGTGCAAAGAGATTCAAAAGGCGATATATAACACACCGCACCAAGCCCCAGCACACACAAACTATCAAGGGAATCAAGGAAGAGCTGCAGCGGCTGCAGCAGACAGCAACTGCAGCAAATGCAGCAACTGCACGAGCTGCAGCAACACGCAGAAGAGAGGAGTTATTTCTGTTGTTTGCCCAGGGTTGATTAAGGCTTAGGGTCTAGGGTTTAGGGTTTAGGGTTTACATTGATGAGCCTGTCATGCAACTTGTGCGGGTCTTTAATGGGTCTTTTAAAGAAGAGATCGAGACAGAAGTTTCCGTTGTCTGAGACGAAGAGTTGGTTGCTGCTTCCTTTGCAGTGTCTGTACACCGCAGAGACACCCAGTGCTTCCGCAGCTTTTTCAGGGTCTTGTTCGGAGGGGCCCCCCTGGGGGGCCTTCTCCTCTATAACCTTCACAATAGCAGCAAGCACAGACCGTCTCGTTGCCTGAGCCCCAAACTGCACAATCTCCAGAGGCAGCGCTCCCGTAGTTCCAAATGTTTTATCTGTAACAAGTTTGTCTTCATCAACGATCTGCAGCATACACCGCAGCTGAGTATACACCCGAAATCACCGTACACCGCAGCCCTGTAGCCTTAGAAAGCAATACAGTACCGATTCATAGAAACCAAATGCATGCAGCGACTTGCATTCTATGCATGCATCCGCAGCAAACCTACGCAAACAAATCTCTTGCTGTTCACCTCCACCAACTTCTCCCGCATCAGAGCGCCTCCGCGCCCTTTTACGAGCACCAAGCTGCAACCACAGCAGCAGCAGCAACAGCAGCAGCAGCAGCAGTAGTTGCAGCAGCTCTCATTGAGCATAGATTCTGTTTGCTTTAAGTTGTAATGATGCTGAGTTCCCTCACCTGTTGCCTGTCTTGAACACTTCGTCAGCACCGTCAATTGCGACATCGAGAGGAAGAGATATTTCATCGAGAGGAAGAACAGAAATGCCGAGGGACTCCGCCTAAAAAGAAAACGCTCGATGCATGCGCAGCCTCTTCCTGCAGCTGCTGCTGCTGCAGCTGCTGCTGCTGCAGCTGAAGCGGGAAAGGAGTCCTATAAATGGCAGCTCTTTGGAAGGTTTCTTATGGAGATCTGTGCATTTTTTGCGTACGAGCTTTCGGGTTTCCTCGCTCGTTGAAGCACAGCTGATGCCTGTCAGTTCTCCTTGCTGTATCCTCTCAGCCAAACGCCGCACAGCAAACGAAGCGGTTGATCCTGTTCCCAGCCCGACCTTCATGCCTGACTGAATGCAGGTGTTCACCGCCTCTGTGGCCTACAGATTCATCAAGCATTTGCGCAAGAAATAAGAAGCTAGTCAGCGATAGACATCGTGGAATACTGGGGAAAATGAAGAAATCCATGGCTTAAAAGGATAAAAATGAACGGATAAAGTCAAAATGATTAAAAATAAAGGGAACAATTAAATTTTCGCAAGCTCCATAGGATGCAACATTGAACGCCAGAACGTCGTGCACAGCCGCGTGCTGCCTCTTGCATATGTGGAGCGATATGTAAACAGAAGGCTGCAGAGGAGAAAACAACTTAAACAACTCAAATAAAAACGCTCTAGATCTGGGAAAGATTCATGAATAGAAGCGCAGAATCAAGGATAGGCTTAACTGC
>NW_013550015.1:12964-18202 GCF_000499425.1 Eimeria acervulina | reverse complement strand
CCGCCTAAAAAGAAAACGCTCGATGCATGCGCAGCCTCTTCCTGCAGCTGCTGCTGCTGCAGCTGCTGCTGCTGCAGCTGAAGCGGGAAAGGAGTCCTATAAATGGCAGCTCTTTGGAAGGTTTCTTATGGAGATCTGTGCATTTTTTGCGTACGAGCTTTCGGGTTTCCTCGCTCGTTGAAGCACAGCTGATGCCTGTCAGTTCTCCTTGCTGTATCCTCTCAGCCAAACGCCGCACAGCAAACGAAGCGGTTGATCCTGTTCCCAGCCCGACCTTCATGCCTGACTGAATGCAGGTGTTCACCGCCTCTGTGGCCTACAGATTCATCAAGCATTTGCGCAAGAAATAAGAAGCTAGTCAGCGATAGACATCGTGGAATACTGGGGAAAATGAAGAAATCCATGGCTTAAAAGGATAAAAATGAACGGATAAAGTCAAAATGATTAAAAATAAAGGGAACAATTAAATTTTCGCAAGCTCCATAGGATGCAACATTGAACGCCAGAACGTCGTGCACAGCCGCGTGCTGCCTCTTGCATATGTGGAGCGATATGTAAACAGAAGGCTGCAGAGGAGAAAACAACTTAAACAACTCAAATAAAAACGCTCTAGATCTGGGAAAGATTCATGAATAGAAGCGCAGAATCAAGGATAGGCTTAACTGCTTCGCTTCGGTGCCAGTTTGCGGTGTATGTGCAGCTCGGGAATCTCAGACATCGTCACAGCGTTGAAGGCGGTTTCATTTGTAAATTAATGAATCTCACAGCTGCTTTCTTCGCCTCGTCGATTGGAGTCAACATTTTTTTCGTGTTTAAAGATACATGCAGCAATCGAGCGGCGCGAGAGAAATCGCCAGGAAACACAGGATCTGTCGTTCGCCTCCTTCGCCAAAGGAAAGTTGAGTATATTTTCGCGTCAAATCATTAAATTTAATCAATTTATCAAAGAAAAACCCTTGAAGAAGAAACGAAACCGGCGGTGGTCCATAGAAGCCGTCAGGAGGGCCCCCCTCCGCACTTTGCCCGCGGTCTTCTTGCAGTATTTCTGAATCTGGGCCGTTAGCTTCTTCCTTAGATGCAGCGTTGTGCAGCATCCACTAATAGTACGAGTTTCTCTATTTATAAATACAGAAATTATAGTTAATTCACAATATTTCAAACCATTATAGCAGAAGTATCTGTGAAAACACACACAACTACCCTCCTGACGACCACAACACCCCCAGCATACACCTGGTATTCCTGAACCAGCCTGAATCTGGGCCGTTAGCTTCTTCCTTAGATGCAGCGTTGTGCAGCATCCACTAATAGTACGAGTTTCTCAATTTATAAATACAGAAATTATAATTAATTCACAATATTTCAAACCATTATAGCAGAAGTATCTGTGTAAACAAACACACAACTAGCCTCCTAACGACCACAACACCCCCAGCATACACCTGGTATTCCTGAACCAGCCTAGCAAATGCAGCTTCTTAGAAGCCTCCGCCCTCCTTCTTACATCGTAATATCATTAGGGGCTTACTTCTCATCTTGTGTAGCCGGATGGCTGACACTCTGAGCTGCTTACGAGCCCCCAAACCTGAGCGATGCAAGGGGGGGGCACCCCCATCTGCTGGCAGCAACAGCAGCAACAGCAACAACAGCAGCTGGTGCAGAGACGGCAGTGGCATACGGAGCAGCACCAAGTAGACCAGAGGTCTTGGCATGCACCAGAACAGCAGCAGCCGCTACAGCAGCAGCAACAGCAGCAGCAGCGGCAGCAGCATACCATCGGCTTCGCACATGAATCATCTCAGCTGGGATCGTCTCGATGGCAGGCCTTGTGTACGTACACCAGAGAGGGAGAAGCAGAGCCGCAGCAGGAAAGCCCTTCACAGCGTTGGGGGCAACAGCTAGGGAATGAAACTCCCGACTGGCAACAGCAACGGTATCAGCGGCAGCAGCTGCTGCTGCAGCAGCAGTGGCAGCAGCAGCCACAACCCGATAGCCAAACTCCCCTTTCTCCGCAGAGCTGCTCTTCATATTCGCAGCAGCAGCAACAACAACAACAATATCGGGGTTCCTCTGGATGGGGCGGACCCAGCACACCTTCTCAGTGGGAGCAGCAGCAGCAGCAGCAGCAGCAACTGCAGCTTCAGCAGCAGAGATGGTGTGATCAGCCCCAAACTCAGTATGAGGAGATACAGGGGGCGTCATTACCGCCGCCTAATCCGTGGAAGCCTCCAGGGCCTCTGCGGCGTCGGCAGTGGCAGCAGCAACAGCAGCAGCAACAGCAGCAGCAACAGCAGCAGCAACAACAGCAGCAGCAGCTGCAGCAGCAGCAGCAGCTTAACGGGCAAGGACTACAGAAGAGCGTCTTCTACGAGGGGCACCCAATTGCAGCAGCAGCCCCAGTTCCGAGGTCTAAGAGGGTGTGGGGCTTGTCAAGGGTAGCAGCAACAGCAGCAACAGCAGCAACAGCAGCAGGAACTCCTGCAGCTGCCAGCAGCGGCTGGGACCGTTCATTCCCTCCTTCTAGTTTGGCTGAGCGCAACAGCAGCAGCAGCAGCATCAGCAACCGCTGCTGCAAAAGAGAGGAATTGCGTTTTGAGGGGGTGAAGGCCGCAACTGCAGCAGCAGCAGTTGCTGATGCTGTGCTGCAAGCTGCAGCGCAGCAGCTGCCTTCTGTGCTGCAGCCTGCAGCAGCAAATGCAGAGTTACCGGGGCCAGCTGGGCGTCTGCTGCGGCTGCGGCAGAAGCAGGAGAAGGGCAAGAGGATAAAGTGAGGCTTCGCGAGTTGCTGCTGCAGTCAATCCCTCAAGAACAGGGTTTAGGGTTTAGGGTTTAGCGGCAGCATGCCAGTGCTGCCGCTAAACCCTAAACCCTGTTCGTGTTGTCTGTCCCCACTACAGTATTACACCCCTTCTAGAACCTTCTTCAAGCCTGAGGCCTCCATCTGAGAAATAGGGTTTAGGGTTTAGTGTTTAGGATTCAGGGTTTACGGTCTAGAGTTTAGGGTTTAGAGGGATGAGGGTTTAGGGTTTAGGGTTTAGGGTTTGTTTCCACGCATGCAGGGGCCTAGCGCGGGAGTCGCCGTTTGACAGCATGGAGGGGCCTTTGCGTTCTGCGGGTAGTTCACAGGCATCAGCTGCTGCTGCTGCAGTTGCTGCTGCTGCTGCTGCTCCGGGCTTCACTCCTTCTCCTGGCTGCTGGGGCGGCGCTTGGCTAGGACTAAGTTACTGCGACACAGCAGCAGCAGCAGCAGCAGCAGCAAACGCATGCCCTGCTGACAGAGACGAGCAGAAGGCACCTCTGCAGCACTCTGCTTCCTGGGCCCGCGCTCTCCTCCTCTTGGGTCTTCCCTTCGACGGTAATCTGATTAGGGTTTAGGGTTTAGGGTTTAGGGTTTTGCTGTTGTTGCTGTCGTTGCTGCTGGTCTATTTGTCGTTGTTTTTGCATTGCTTGATGTCCTTGTTCCCCCTTACGCTGCTGCTGTTGCTGCTGCTGCTGCATAATAGCAGCTGCTGCTACACTGACGCTGCTTGGAGATGAAATAATGCATGCACTTTGTCTCTGCAGCTGCAGCAGCGGAAGCATCTCTGTCTCCTTGATATTTGCTGTGGAGACATCTTTTGTTGTGTCCTGCAGCAAACGAACTTCATGCATGCGTTTGCTGCTGCGTGTTTCGGGTGTATGTACGGCTTGTGTGCAGCTTTTCACTTAGGTTTGACGCCTTTTCCTTCCCCTTGTCCCCCAATGTAAGTCTTTAAAGGATTAAAACTTAAATAAACCCATAGCCTTTATTGCCGCTGCTCATGCATGCATGCTGCTGCTGCTGCTGGCGCTTGCTGCTGCAGCATGTCTTTCCTCGTTGAGTCCAACGTTGCCGCTGTGCTGCGCTGCTGCGACTCGGCAGTAACAAAGGTGAGACCGAAGAGCCAACTATTGCTGGTGCTGCAGCTATTGCTGCAGCAGCTGCTGCTGCTGCAGTTGTTGCTGCAGTTGTTGCTGCAGTAGCAGCAGCTGCTGCTGCTGCTGCAGTTGTTGCTGCAGTTGTTGCTGCAGTAGCAGCAGCTGTTGCTGCGGTTGTTGCTCCCTTTGTGGTGTGAGGAGTTGCGTCTGCGTTTAGAAATACAGGAAGTGCCTATCGTTAAGTGCTGCAGTTGCTGCTGCTGCTGCTGCTGCAGGTGCCGCATTTGCTACTGTTTCTCAAGCATGCAGTGATGGGAGACGAAGAAGGGGTCTTGTCTGACAGAGTGCTTGTTGCTGCTGTACGTACACCGCAGCGCCTCAGCAGACACCCCGCTCCCTGGCTTTGCAGCCTTTTGTCTGGCAGGGTCCAGCCCTCTATACTACTGTTGCTGCTGCTTGTGCTGCTGCTGCTGCTGCTGCAGGACCCAACGGGGGAAGTGGTTTGCTCAATTCATTCGTCTGTCTCTCAGGCGCTGCATCTGTGCCCAGGCAGCACCATAATCCTTCAGGAGGTGCGCATACACCCCAGCTGTTTCTGCTGCTACTGCTGCTGCTGCTGCTTCTGCTTCTGCTGGTGCTATTGTTGCAGCTACTGCTGCTGCTGGTACTACTGCTGTTTTTTAATGTGCGGTTGATGCTGCTGCTGCTTTTCTTGTTGCATTGCTGCTGTTGCTGCTGCTGCTGCTGAGAGCCAGAGAGCCATCTCCCTATTTATCTTTATTTATGTTTCCTTGTGTCTTTGCGAAGACATAGACATGTTCTGGTGTCTTATCAAAGACATATATAAATATTCACTTAACTCGTCCCTCCACCGTCTTCTGGTGTACATACACCCCACTGCTGCTTATTCTTGAGTCTACACTGTATATAACTGTATATAATATATACACATTTATTATTACATTTATTAGGTATATATATATATATATATATACATGCCTGCCTGCAGTGCATGCCCATGATACCAACAAGAAGGTAAATATACATAAATAAATATACATAAACAAATATAAATAAATAAATAGAAGTAAATAATATATATATATATGTATTGTGTGTTGGGTGTATGTACAGCCCACGGTATACTACGCGGCCTTTAAACTGCCGTTCGTTTTGATAACGCAGCGCTGTCTTGTAAAGGTCAGAGACAACAGACAGCAGCAACTGTCTCCTTCTACTGTCTCCTTCTACTGTCTCCTTCTTCTGCCTCTCTTTCTTCTGTCTCTCTCTCTCTCTCTCTCTCTCTCTCTCTCTCTCTCTCTCTCTCTCTCTCTCTCTCTC
>NW_013550015.1:8464-12864 GCF_000499425.1 Eimeria acervulina | reverse complement strand
CTGCTGCTGCTGAGAGCCAGAGAGCCATCTCCCTATTTATCTTTATTTATGTTTCCTTGTGTCTTTGCGAAGACATAGACATGTTCTGGTGTCTTATCAAAGACATATATAAATATTCACTTAACTCGTCCCTCCACCGTCTTCTGGTGTACATACACCCCACTGCTGCTTATTCTTGAGTCTACACTGTATATAACTGTATATAATATATACACATTTATTATTACATTTATTAGGTATATATATATATATATATATATACATGCCTGCCTGCAGTGCATGCCCATGATACCAACAAGAAGGTAAATATACATAAATAAATATACATAAACAAATATAAATAAATAAATAGAAGTAAATAATATATATATATATATATATATGTATTGTGTGTTGGGTGTATGTACAGCCCACGGTATACTACGCGGCCTTTAAACTGCCTTTCGTTTTGATAACGCAGCGCTGTCTTGTAAAGGTCAGAGAAAACAGACAGCAGCAACTGTCTCCTTCTACTGTCTCCTTCTACTGTCTCCTTCTTCTGCCTCTCTTTCTTCTGTCTCCCTCTTCTGTCTCTGTCCCTCTGTCTCTCTGTCTCTCTCTATCTCTCTCTATCTCTCTCTCTCTCTCTGTCTCTCTCTCTCTTTCGTCTGTCTCTTTCTTCTGTCTCTTTCTTCTGTCTCCTTCTTCTCTGCCTTTCTGTTTTTTTCTGTGCCGTTCACTCGACCCATATCCGTCTGTCCCTGTCGCTGTCTCTGCACATTCGTGGCTCCTACTGCTGTTCGCGCTGCTGCTGCTGCTGCTGCTCCTACTGCTACTGCTACTGCTGCCGCTGCTGCTGCTGCTGCTGCTGCAGGCGTTCCCCCCGAGTTTCATAGACGACGCGCTGCGGCAGCAGGCTGAGGATGCGCGTGAGGAGTGGGAGTACAGAGTGAGTCCTTCTCTGTGCTAGCTAGCTAGCTACTTGGCTAGCTAGGTAGCTAGCTAGCTATATGAAGGTGTTCTGCTGTCTATGCTGCTTGTTGCAGTGGCGGGGGATCCACGGGGAAGATGCTGCAGGGCCAGAGGAGACAGGAGGAGGGCCTCAGCCTCTCGAGGCTCCCAGCTAGCTAGCCAATGAACTAGCTAGCTTGCTAGCTAGCTTGCTAGCTAGCCAGCCGGCTAGCTACCCAGCGAACAGGCTAGTTATCTAGATAGCTAGCCAATGAACTAGCTAGCTAGCTAGCTAGCTAGCTAGCCAAAGGGAGTGGAGACTTCGCTAGCTGGCTAGCCGTTCTGGCGGCTCTTTGCTGGTTCTTGCGCCAGGCTGCTCTCTACTCTCCCTGGGTCTGTGCCTCTCGGCAAACCCTAAACCCTAAACCCTGAAGGCCTTTAACAATGCTGTTTACAAAACTTCACCTCGAGCTGCACTGCAGCAGCAGCAGCAGCAGCCAACGCCCACCGAGGGAAGGCCAAAGCCTCGTCTCGATGGGACAGCCATCAAGCCAACCATCTGGCTAGCTAGGTAGCTAGCTAGCTAGCTAGATAGCTAGTCAGCTATGAGGCCTAGCTAGCTAGCTAGGTAGATAGCTAGTAAGCTATGAGGCCTGACTGGTTAGCTAGCTAACTGACTAGCTAGCTAGCTAACTGACTAGCTAGCTAGTCATATAGGAAGCCCAGCTAGCTAGCTAGCTAGCTAGTCAGCTATAAGGCCTAGCCCCCAGAATGGGGCCTGCCTTCTCGTGTACGGCGCGGAGGAAGGGCTCTGCTAAGGCCTGGCGGTAGTGAATGTCAGCTCCGTCTAACTCCTCAAGAAACACCTGCTGGTGATAAGGCAGCAGCAGCTGCTGCTGCTGTTGCTGCTGCTGCTGCTGCTGTTGCTGCTGCTGCTGCTGATCAGCTAGAGGCGCGGAGGCTCGAGGTCCTCTCCAAAGGAGAGCTAAGGAATCAATGGCCGCCTGCGACACCGTAACAACAGCGGCAAAATACAGCCGATGCTGCTGCTGCTGCTGCTGTTGACGGCAGCAGAGTAGGAGCAGCTACTGCTGCTGCTGTTGTCTGTGGCGAGAGACACGCCTTTGAAGCAGGAACAGCAGCAGCAACAGCCGGAACAGCAGCACAGAGAGCAACAGCATCAATAGCAGCAGCAGGAACAGCAGCAGCAGCAACAGCAGCAAGCTTGCCTCCATATTATCGGTGTCTGCGTCCCATGCAGCAGCAGCAGGACGGCGCGGCAGCAGCTGCTGCCTTCTGGCGACAGCAAGAAGAAAAAATCTGCCTGAGAGGGTCCACCCCTTTGCAAACTTGTACGCTCGAGCTACAAACCCTGAAGCAGCAACACAATCATACCTGCTGCTGCTACTGCTGCTGCTGCTGCTGTTGCTGTTGCTGCTGCTGCTGTTGCTGTTGCTGCTGCTGCTGTTGCTAATTTTGCTGTTCAGTAGCGGTGGTGGTGGTGGTGCTGCTGCTGCATCAGGATCTGGCGGTGGCTTCCAGATACTATTTCTCACAGTACTGACCCTGCTGTTTCTGTTGCTGCTGCTGCTGCTGTTGCTGCTGCTGCTGCTGTTGCTGCTGCTGCTGCTGTTGCTGCTGCTGCTGCTGCTGTTGCTGCACTTACGCGTGAAGTGTTCTTCGTGGAGTCCCTTCAACGCCTCCACAAGGTCTCGAGCATCCCTGCTGACGGACGGAGGAGTCATCTGCAGCAGCAGAAACAGCAGCAGCCCTTGCGCCCTACGTCTCTAGCAGCAGCTGATGCTGCAGCAGCATCACTAGCAGCAGCTGCTGCTGCTACTGCAGACAGCAGCGGCAGCCCATGCAGTCTACAGCAGCATCTGCTGCTGCAGCACCATCACTCGCAGCAGCAGCGGCAGCAGCAGTATATCCAGCAACAGCACTAACAGCACCAGATGCACCCTAAGTAACAGCAACAGCAGCAGAAACAGCAGCAGCACCAGCAGCAGCAGAACCAGCAGCAGCAGCACCTGAAGCAGCTCTGCAAACGCCTGCACATCAGCAGCAAGGCGCTCAGAACGGACGGGCGAAGACATCGCGAGGAAATCCTGCAGTGCTGCTTCCCTCTGCTGCCGTTGCTCTTGCTGCTGCTGCTGCTGCTGCTCCTGCCACTCTGCTGCTGTAAAATCATCGGTGGCTTCTGGTTCCTGCTGCTGCAGCTGCAGCAGGGAGTCGCAGTAGTGCTGCGGCGGCTGCTGCAGCAGCAGCTCTTGCTGCTCAGTGACAAACTGCAAGTCCACCAGGAACTGCAGAAACGGCTGCAGCAGCAGCAACAACAGCAGCAGCAACAGCAGCAGCAACAGCAGCAGCAACAGCAGCAGCATGTGGAACAGCACGGAAGTGTAATACGTGCACCGCAAACCTAAGCTTGTTTGCTTCTTGAGGAGGCAGCAGCTGCTGCTGCAGCAGCAGCAACAACAGCAGCAGCAACAGCAGCAGCTGCAGTTTCTGAAACAGGGGTTGGGAATTTAAGGCACCTCTCTTGTTTGCTGTGCAAGGGTCCGTGCTTTTGCTGCTGCTTCTGCTGCTGCTGCTTCTGCTGCTGGTCCTGCTGCTGCTACAACAGGAACACGAAGGCCCAGCAATGCATGCAGCTGCTGCTGCTCCTGGAGATAGAAGCCCCTACTCCGCTGCAGCACAAATTTCTTATGCGTATGGATGCCCTGAACATGTTGCAGCAAGCTGCCTTCGTGTCGCTGCTGCTCCTCCGCCTGCATCTGCTGCTGCAGCAGCAGCAGCTCCTGCTGCTGCAAGGCTTCAAACTGCTGCTGCGCCGCCTGCTCCTGCTGCTTCGCCAACCGAGCAAGACGGGGGATTACTCGGGTAGCGATGAACGAACACCTGAGGTGTACATACACCCAAAAGAGGGAGAGTCACCAGCAGCAACAACAGCAGCAGCAGCAACAGCAGCAGCAGCAACAGCAGCAGTGGCAGCAATAACAACAACAGCAGCAGCAACAACAACAGCAGCAACAACAACAGCAGCAGCAACAGCAGCAGCAGGAGTGAGGCTCACCACACGCTGTCGTGAATGGCTCTGTCATGCGCACGTGCTGCAGCATTAACAGCTTGTTCTTGTTCTGGCGGCAGCAGCAACGCCTTTTGCTGCTGCAGCAGTTGAGGAATCTGCTGCTGGTGCTGCAGCACCTGTCTCCACGCCAGCTTCGTGCGCTTCTCTAGCAGCCACTTTCTTTGTTTACCCCTCTTCTTCAGCGGCACCCGCATTTGCTGCAGCGACTGAGGGAAGCGCTGCTCCAGCTGCTGCTGCTGCTGCTGCGGGGGCACCGGGGTGTATAGGCACCTGTTCTTCTGCTGCAGCGCAACACGCAATTCGTACTGCTGCTGCCGCACCCGCTGCAGCTGCCGGGTCCCAGGCATCCGCTGCTTCGGTTTGCTGGAGGCCATCTGCA
>NW_013550015.1:5379-8364 GCF_000499425.1 Eimeria acervulina | reverse complement strand
GCTGCAGCAGCAGCAACAACAGCAGCAGCAACAGCAGCAGCTGCAGTTTCTGAAACAGGGGTTGGGAATTTAAGGCACCTCTCTTGTTTGCTGTGCAAGGGTCCGTGCTTTTGCTGCTGCTTCTGCTGCTGCTGCTTCTGCTGCTGGTCCTGCTGCTGCTACAACAGGAACACGAAGGCCCAGCAATGCATGCAGCTGCTGCTGCTCCTGGAGATAGAAGCCCCTACTCCGCTGCAGCACAAATTTCTTATGCGTATGGATGCCCTGAACATGTTGCAGCAAGCTGCCTTCGTGTCGCTGCTGCTCCTCCGCCTGCATCTGCTGCTGCAGCAGCAGCAGCTCCTGCTGCTGCAAGGCTTCAAACTGCTGCTGCGCCGCCTGCTCCTGCTGCTTCGCCAACCGAGCAAGACGGGGGATTACTCGGGTGGCGATGAACGAACACCTGAGGTGTACATACACCCAAAAGAGGGAGAGTCACTAGCAGCAACAACAGCAGCAGCAGCAACAGCAGCAGCAGCAACAGCAGCAGTGGCAGCAACAACAACAGCAGCAACAACAACAGCAGCAGCAACAGCAGCAGCAGGGCGATGAACGAACACCTGAGGTGTACATACACCCAAAAGAGGGAGAGTCACTAGCAGCAACAACAGCAGCAGCAGCAACAGCAGCAGCAGCAACAGCAGCAGTGGCAGCAACAACAACAGCAGCAACAACAACAGCAGCAGCAACAGCAGCAGCAGGAGTGAGGCTCACCACACGCTGTCGTGAATGGCTCTGTCATGCGCACGTGCTGCAGCATTAACAGCTTGTTCTTGTTCTGGCGGCAGCAGCAACGCCTTTTGCTGCTGCAGCAGTTGAGGAATCTGCTGCTGGTGCTGCAGCACCTGTCTCCACGCCAGCTTCGTGCGCTTCTCTAGCAGCCACTTTCTTTGTTTACCCCTCTTCTTCAGCGGCACCCGCATTTGCTGCAGCGACTGAGGGAAGCGCTGCTCCAGCTGCTGCTGCTGCTGCTGCGGGGGCACCGGGGTGTATAGGCACCTGTTCTTCTGCTGCAGCGCAACACGCAATTCGTACTGCTGCTGCCGCACCCGCTGCAGCTGCCGGGTCCCAGGCATCCGCTGCTTCGGTTTGCTGGAGGCCATCTGCAGCAGCAAAGCACCACTCCCGCTGCTGCTGCTGCTGCTGTTGCTGCTGCTGCTGCCCCTCCTATTCCCTGCGCGCTCGTGCAGCTGCTGCAGAGGCCAGCTGCCATACAAAAATCCCGCGGAAGGTGTTGCACCAGCTGCAGCAGCTGCACCAGCTGGTGCTGCTGCTGCTGCAGCTGGAAGGCAAGGTATCTGCTGCAAATACACCGGTGAGGTTCGACCAGCAGCCTGGAAAGGCAGCTGCAGCAGCAGCAGCAGCAGCAGATGCGCATGTAAGCGTCGCGCCTGTGACATTTTCCCCATCCTGCTTCCACACATCCGGTGTAGTAGCAGCAGCTGCAGCAGCAGCAGCTGCTGCTGCTGCTGCTGCTGTGGGAGAAGCTGTGGGGTGCTGATGCCTTATATCTCTAAGCACATCTTCTGCCTTTTTGCAGCAATGTGCCGCTGCTGCTGCTGCAGCGGCGGCTGCTGAGGCCGCTGCGGCAGCCCTCCACGGTGTTGTTGTCAGTGTGGATGGTTCCTTTTGCTCAGCAGCAGCAGCAGCTGTGCAGCAACTGCTGCGGCAGTGCAGCAGCAGCTGCTGCTGCTGCAGCTGAGGTTGTTACTGCAGCAGCTACAACAGCTGGGTAGATGCAATCGCCGACCAATTCTGCGTGCACATAGGCTGCTGCAGGAGCTGTTGTTGCTGTTATTGGTGCTGCTGCTGCTGGTGTTGCTGCTGCTGCTGCTGCTCGCCTGGTCCTAGCTGCTTCAGGCCCAGCAGATAGTGAGGCTGATTGCTACAGCGCAGCACTGCAGCTAAATGAATTTAAATGTCTCCTTTTGTCTCTTCCTTTGAGATAATTGTTATCTACATTTCTTCTAAGAATACTGCAGCCGACAGTGTGGCTGCTGCTGTTGCTGCTGCTGCTGCTGCTGCATGCGGGCCCCCATCGCATGCAACTGCGGCGGTTTGCTGCAGCTGCACGGATCCCGCCGCAGCAGCAACAGCAGCAGCAATTTCCAATATCCTTTTTATTTATTTATGAATTAGAGGGCCTTTGCTTCGTCGCTGTTCTTCCCCCCACTCTCACTGCTGCCGCAGCTGCTGCTGCTGCTGCTGCTTTGCTCTTCAGCTCCCGAAGGGCCCCAGCGAACGCATCAACAGGCTGCAGCAGCTACCGACGTTACTGCTGCATCTGCTGCTGCTGCTTCTGCTTGGCTTGACCTCAGCATACACCTGAAGGGAGTGCCTTCCCCTCTCAGGAGCGGCCCGTGGGAATTGCTGCAAGAGGCAGGCAGCACTGCACAGACAAGCAGCAGCAGCAGCAGCAGCAGCAGCAACAGTAGTAGTAGCAGCAGCAGCAGCAGCACAGGGATTCACCTTTTGAGGGACGGCGTGCATACGGCATCCCTGCGGGCGCTTGTGTTATTCTGAGGTTTTGCTGCAGCAACTGCTGCAGCTGTTGTTGCCCTCCTCCTCCACCTCTGTTGCTGTTGCTGCTGCTGCTGCAGCACCTGCTGCTGCTGCTGCTGCAGCACCGCGAAGATGTCGAACATGGATCGCTTTACTATCAACTCCCAGCTGCAGCACTTGCAAAGCAAATATCCAGGGACTGGCAACGCAGACACTACGCGGCTGTACGTACACCTCAACACCACACTAAGACCTAAGAAGACTTTTAAAGTTTATCTTCGCTAAAGAAATTATTAAATTATTATTATTATAGACATGTGCCCATCACATGCAGGAAGCTGCAAGCTACACCATCGGTGCATACACCGTTCATTTGCTGCTGCTGCTGCTGCTGCTGCTGCTGCGCAGGGACTGGGGGACACACATTCAGAGGGATACTTTGGC
>NW_013550015.1:2500-5279 GCF_000499425.1 Eimeria acervulina | reverse complement strand
TCGGTGTAAGTCTAGCTAGCTAGCCAGCTAGCTAACCAGCTAGCTAGTAAACTAGCTAGCTATCTCGCAGGCTAGTAAGCTAGCTGGGTAGCCACGTAGGTATCTGATTAGCTAGCCAGCTAGCTAGCCAACCAGCCAACAGCCTAGCTACCTAAATAGCTAGCTAGCTAGCTATAGCTAGCTAGCTAGCTATTTAGGTAGCTAGCTAGCTATAGCTAGATAGGTAGATACTTAGCTAGCCTGCCAGCGGGGGGAGAGCTGCTGCAGCAGGAAGCGGTGTTTGGGCTGCATGCTTTTCGTTTGCTGCTGCAGCAAATGATATGCCCCACAGGGGTGATGCAGCCTGAAGGAGGCGCTGCAGCTGGTGCTGCTGCTGCTGCTTCTTCTTCTTCTTCCGGAGAAGCAAACAAAGAGGCTGCAGCAGCAAAGGATGCAGATGGAGAAGCAGAAGCAAAACAAGAAGAGCAGCAGCAAGACAAAGGAGAAGATATGGAGGGAGACGACATTTAAACCCAGCAGCAAACCCCCTTACAACTTGCTGCAGTCAGCGGCTTGACCAGCAGCAACAGAACGCACAGCAGCAGCAGCAGCAGCAACAGCAGCGACCCGTAGCCTGCTGCTGCATTTATGGCTGCTGCACTAGCAGCAGCTCTAGCGGCAGCAGCTCTAGCAGCAGCTTTGCCAGCAGTAGCTTTTAGCAGCAGCTGCTGCAGCAGCTTTAGCAGCAGCAGCAGCAGTAGCTTTAGCAGCAGCAGCTTTAGCAGTAGCAGCAGCTGCTGCTGATGGCGTGTGCGCGGTGGTTTGTGCAGCCGACGGTTCCGTCTTTTCTTTGCAGGACTGCCAAACCCTAAACCCTAAACCCTAAAACCCTCTTTACTAAACCCTAGCAATAAACCCTGGTAGCAAACCCTAGGAAACTTCAATGCCAAACCCTAATAAACCCTATTAACCCTACAGCTGCACGCTAGCAGTAAACCCTACTCGTATAACCCAGCAAACCCTAATAAACCTAACCTAAACCCTAAACCCTAATCGTAAACCCTAGCATTAAAACCCTAGTAGTACACCTTAATAATCCCTATCAACCCTACTAGTAAAGCCTGGCAGCAAGCCCTAACAGTAAACCCTAACAGCAAACCCTAGCAGCAAACCCTAGCAGCAAACCCTAACAGCAAACCCTAACAGTAGAACTGTAAAGCCTCTGTCCGTCTTTGCGGGGGCAGCTCCTCGCCTTGTTGGTTTCTTTCTTTTAGTAGCTGCTCAGCCTGAAGGCCCAGCAGCTAGAAGATGGCTAGCTGGCCCAGCTAGCCAAGCAACTAGCTAGCTACACGACTAGCTAGCTGCTCCGCAGTCAGCTAACTACGCTATACAATACCACAAAGAAAAACATTAGCTGCCGACCGAAGCTGACCCCTGCAAGGCTGAGAGCTGCATGCTACTAGCTAGCTAACAGATAGCTAGAAGCTAGCTAGTAGAGCTAGCTGGCTAGCAGCTGCTGGCTAGCTGGCCAGCAGCTAATTCACAACTAGCTAGCAGCTAGCTAGCTAGTAGCTAGCTGGCGCGGCCGAGTTCATACGGGCCTGCCGCTAGCTAGCTGGCTAGCTACATGGCTAGCTAGCTAGCTAGCCATGTAGCTAGCTAGCTAGCTACAGAAAAGGCTTGTGGGGAGAGTGCTGCTGCGGCAGCAGAAGGGGGGTCTCGGGTCGGTGTAGCGGCAGCAGCAAAGGCGCTCATTGTCCCGGCCTGCTGCTGCTGCTGCTGCTGCTGCTGATGCTGCTGGCTCTAAGCGAAAACATGTCCCCAATGGTTGGGGCCCACGGAGGCCCCATCTTCTTTGTGCAGCACAAGTTGCTGGTTCGCTAGCTCATGCTGCAGCAGCACCTGCTGCTGCGCCATATGCTGCAGCAGCAGCTCCTGCTGCTCTTGTCTCTGCTCCTGCTCCTGCTGCTGCTCCTGCTGTTGCTGCTGCTGCTCCACTTCGAAGCCGTTTAGGCCTCGCCGCCTCATGACCCGCACTGCGCGGTGTACGTACTGCAAACAGCAGCAACAGCAGCAGCAAGAATAGCAGCAACAGCAACAGCAGCAACAGCAGCAGCAACAGCACCCCAAAACTCTGACCTCCTTAGCAATAACTGCAGCAGCAGAAATAGCAGCAAAAAACTGGAGGAGAAACAGCCCACCACCAAATCCGGCACCAGCAGCAGCAGCGGCAACCACTGCAGCAGCAGCAGCAGCAACCACTACAGCAGCAGTAACCACTGCAGCAGCAGCATCAGCAGCATCGCACCCTCGCTGCATAAAAGTCGTCGCTGTCAGTCATGTTTCCCGCTGTCTTACTGCGTCGCTGTGAAAGGTCTGCTGCTGCTGCTGCTGCCGTTTCTGCTGCTGCCGTTTCTGCTGCTGCTGTTGCTGCTGCTGTGGCTGTCTCAGCGGTCAAATCCACGTCGCCGAGATTCTCGCAGTGTTCGCTGCATTCGTATGCAGCAGCAGCAGCAGCTGCTGCTGCTGCTGCTGCTTCGTAGCTGCTTCCGCCGCTGCACTCGACCTCCGCTGCTTCTGGTGGTGCTCCGCCGTAGAAGCTGCTGCTGCTGCTGCTGCTGCTGCTGCCGCTGTCGTCGAGAATAGTGTGGGGCTGGTGCACCAGCCGCCCAATCTTGATTAATTCATCCCGCCACTCCTTTGGGTCCCGCGGCAGAGCATTGCTGCTGCTGCTGTCGCTGCTGCTGCTGTTGCTGCTGCTGCTGGAGTCACTGAAAGCAGCGCCGCTATAAGGATCTTC
>NW_013550016.1:8425-45883 GCF_000499425.1 Eimeria acervulina | reverse complement strand
TCATGCTGCTGTTCCTGCTCATGCTGCTGTTCCTGCTCATGCTGCTGTTCCTGCTCATGCTGCTCATGCTGCTCATGCTGCTGATGCATGCTTTCTTCTTCTTTTCCTTCTTCTATGGTCTCCTCCCTACTCGCGTTTGCCTCTGTATTTGTCTGGCTGCCCAACGAGTGCTCTGGCGTTTTTGTTGGTGTGTCTTCGCGGGCGTTCTCCTCTGCTTCCTCCTCTTCTGCGGTCTTCATTTCGCGGAGCTTCTCTTCTTCATCTTCCCCTTTCTCTTCATCTCCTGGCTGGCCAGAAATATTCTCTGTAGCAGTTTCTCTTGAATTCACCAGCTCCTCCAAAGGAGGAAAAGTCAAAGTAAAGGCCTTTGCGTTAGCCTCAATATACTGTTGGCCGATCTTGTAGAACACCTCAACAGGCACAGGAAGCGGCACGGCGCCGCCTGTTAGGGCAGTCACCAGCTCCTTTAGAGAGGAAATCTCTCGCTGACGAGAACTGAAAAAGAGAGAAGTACAGAGAAAAGATCATCGCAACTGTCATAACCTGTTCTGCTGCAAGTGGCCATAAATTGATTTGCAGCTACATACATAATGTAATGATACAACAACAACGTCCTCTTATTTCGGGTAAAAGTTAGATAGCTTTCTCCCGATATCAAAGAATAAACAGAGGTCTCTAGCTCTAGCACAAAAATAGACGACAGGAGCCCACCTGATTTCTTCTTGAAGGCGTTGCTGTTTATCTGAAGCACCAGAACCACACCGCATGCACTGCTGCAATGCAAAAGACGCCCCAAGGTGCTAGTGGTGAACAAACCCATGAGGTCAAGGAGAAACGCAAAGCGTATATTGCACGAAAAACAGTGCAGAGGTTCTGCCACGCACCGATCAATGCGTCGATACTAAGCTCTTGAGGGGTTTTTTTAGAGTCCGCATGAGGCACCGCATCCTTCGCCAGCTTAACTAATTAGCCGCAGGAGAAGCGAAAGACAACAACAGCAGACAGTTGGCAATAAAACGTCAATCAAAGGGGCAAACAAGCACGAAACGGTGACAACGGAAAAAGCGCAAAAGGAAGAGGCGAGTAAAAGAGATCCACGAAGAAAGGGTCCCCACACTGTACACTCATGCGTCATACTCACCACTCTTTGCTTTCTTTTTGATGCCAGCACGCCTCTCTTGTGCTGGCGCGAGCTTAGAATCCGCCGATTTGCGCTCAGCTTTCACCTTCTTGCCAGGGAGTTTGGCCGCCCCTCCCTGATCGCGCCTGCCTAAAGGATTAAATGCAGAAGCAAGACACATGACACCGCCGAATGAAGGAGCAGTAGCTGATTTGTCAGCGTGTTTTGCTGCACTGTAGCAGCAAACGGTGACGATGGAGGGCTTCTAAACAAGAAATGAGAGCAGGCTGCTTTACTAGGCCTCCTGTCTACTTCTCGTCTGAAAGCTGTATTGCCGTATACACTCCCTGCAGCCCCCAGCTACTGTTCATATCAATGAGTAAAGCAGCTCACGAGGTTTCGCTGGAGTTGCCATTGTTGTCCGTAGTGTGCAGTGGTAGTAGACAGCATACGCTCAGCTGACGCCCAGCCTTAGACCTCAATGTATGGCTCCTCCTCCTTCAGTTGGTGTCTAGGTAGGGATTGTCTGTTGAAGGGAAAAAGCAGCAGTAATGATGAATGGAGTTACGGGGCTTCGATTTCAGCGTCCTGCCTAACGGGCACACTGGCGACCCCAAGTAGACAGTAAAAGAAAAGACGCCTCCAGCTTTTTAAACACCTAGTTAATTATCAACAACAATCACTAGAAAAAAACAGTATAAAGAGGCTTTTATGCAGTAAAGAGACAGTTTAGTTAGTCGGGTGTGGAGGCTCAGCACGCGCCTTCCTTCCTCAGTCTCTTTGCGAGTGAATGGCCCATTGATATATATACAGGGAAGAATATAAACCTTCTTTATGTATTGGCATTAACGTTACTGTGCAAAGATATCCGTGAAGCCACCAAAAGAGGCTGAAGCGCACGCGGGGGCTTGCCAGCTGTCAAAAGCCTGCGTTCACGTTTCGTGACCATTGGATATGGAATTCTCCGCATGAATAGGGAGCAACGCAGACAAGCAACATGCCCTTATACAATTCTTTACTTATCATTTATAACGCTAAATTTGCTTTAAAGTAGGTACCAGCCTAGCGCTTAGGAGGCGTTTCCTCCGTTTTGGGGTTGCGCCCCCTGCCGCTTTCGGCACACGACGACGTTGGTGATGTGGTGAAACCTGCAGAAGGTATTTCACTTCGAAGTTGTAGAATCAAATAGGCGGTTCGACAGCTTCATATATCTACAAAAGCAGAACAGGCCAGCAGGAAGTAGGGCTCCTCGTGGCACTACAACGAGTCTGGTTGCCAGGGAAAGTATGCCGGTTGCATGCAAGGGAAGATTTGCACAGGACATTGATGGTCTAAATCGAGATCCAGCCTGCGCAGTGAGGAATAAAAACACAAGGGTTTCAGTAGTGCAGCTGTACGTTTGTTTGTTTAGCATGTAATCCAGCGGCAACAGTAAGTGATGCCATTTAATGAATAGGAGAATGGCGCAGACAGTAATGGAAATTAATCAGTGGCATAATCAGTAGATGGAGACGTTTTCTTACGTGGGTTGAACTTGAATGGCGTGACGGGGACGAAGTAGTATCGTTCTTCTTGCAAATACTCTACGTTTGCGGTGGCCATTCAAGGGCGTCGAAATTCAATGACAATACTGAAGGGCAAATAACCGATTGATCGGCACCTGCTAGAAGCGCAGTTTGTCCAATTCTTCAGATCGAGTTGAGGCGGTTTACTCTTGAAGCGGTTTCAGCTCTTAGGTAGCACGCTCTTGCATTTAACGCTTCGGGCAGCTGTTCTTATTAAGCTTCCCGAGTTGTTTGATGGACCACTCAGCAGTCTACAGCATTTTCTACTCGCTATTTATTATGGTAACTTCGTTCTGCCCAGAAGCACAGCTCTAAATCCTTTAGGTTTGGCTTTTCTTAATGCCCTTTGTCTGTCCTTCCCATCAGCATCTTGGAGTTTCACGGGCTTACGGGACAAGGAGGGTCGCTGTAAAAATGACAGGAGGCATTAGCTGAGAAGTTCACTGTTGTTACCTGGCCCTTTCCCTCTCCTTTTGGCTGCCTTACTGGCTTTTCTGACTCCTGCAGCACCAGTCCCAGACCTTTGGGCTGCCGTGTAACTGGAAGCCTCGGGATTGGAGAGGAGCTCTGCTGCCTTTGGGGAACAGTTCTTCCATGTATTTTAGCTCGCTTGCACCTCATGAGTGTAACGGGATAAGTTTTCGGACTCTCATTACACTTGGCCGCACTGCATGGCCCATCGGGGATGGTAAGAAAAACAAACCCCACATCAACAGAAGGACGGCCTGGAGCATAGCAGTGTCCAATACGGAAGGTGATTTAAACGCCCCCCAAAATATTTTCCAGAGTGTCGATCAGCCCTCTCCCATTCTTGTATCATGGATATTGATCCGGATCTTCCCTTTGTTGGGGAATCGAAACGGCTAGGAATATCTTTGAAATCGGCACATGCACAGGGCCTCCATCCACTCCAGCTGAGCATGCCTCTACATCAAAAGCAGTCATATAAGAATGCCACCGCCTTTGCCGAGTGTCTAGATATGACCGGCACCACGACGGAGGGAACGTGAAGAAGACACCGCTTCTGTCGAGTTGTACTTTCGTCGTTAAAATGCACCTGACGACCTACAGTTGCTATTCACATTTTCTCTAGAAAAATGGAGACACGTGAATGCTGGTTGCATCTACGCAAATGTATTGCTTTCTCGGAATGCATCCAGACTATGGAAGCCTTTCAACGTGCACTGCGATTGATGCTTATCCCCATTTCAGCAAGGGAACAGGCTATGGCAACAAAAGCCAGCCCCAGCCAGAAAAAAGTAAGAAGCGATAACGGGCGGCACCTGGCGGTATTGGCACTCAGAAAGCAAGGGGGACGTACCAAGGGGAGCACCTGCACCTGCTGCTTTTGCAGTACACAAGGCCACATAATTGGGGGTTGCACAAGCATGAAAAAAGGCGACGGGGGAACGAAGATTCCGGGCAGCACCATCAAGGAACTAAAGCAAAGGTTCAAGGAAACGCCCTATCTTAAACTCGGCGTGTGGCGTAGTGTCGGAGCCAAAGTAAGTGGCAGCCGCGCCTGCACACCTGGAGTCGAGTCTGTGCGTTTCCAACTCCGTATTGATGGTGTGGAGTTGTTTGGCCTACACGACAGACGCGGCGAAGCGGATCTGATATTTGAAGTTTCGATCAGTGTGTGGAACCTATTAGTCTTTAAGTTGTAGCATTTTTGGCGACTACGTTTTTGCAGTCTCAGCTACTACGTTCCCCGGATGAGGACCAGGACACGAGATTTGGTAAAACTATGGGTGTAAAATGCGCGGTCGATAGAGCAAGGGATCATACTGCCATGATACGGGACTTTTTATCTTGGTGGCCTACGGGAGGATGCACACTCGACCCTCCAAACGAGATTGTGGAGGTCCATATTCGGTGAAGCGCTGAGAGAGTGCACCTCCGTACTCACAGTGGCATTTGCATCCACGTTGTCAAAAGGAGTGGAAGTACTGTTCCAAAGAAAAAGGAGAGCGTAGGTTCCAATGCAAGGCAGAGGTCCTGGAGGAGTCGACAGAAAAATGCATGCCCTCCCTCGTGATGATCTTGCGACGACCGCCACTTTGGGGGGATTCGGTCAACAAAGAACCCGACGAAAAGATTAACTGGGCATTAGGTCAGACGCCCTGATATTAAGCATTCTGAATGCATTGCAGCCCATGGCGATTCGTGAATACAGTCGAGGACACGTTACAGTTTCGTTTTCCTCCCGATAGGCAAGTGGAGCTCATTCAGGTAAAAGGGTTCTTTTAAGGAAACGCTTCATTTCCTGCACATCTGGGATCCCGTGGCTAAGGCTAGGGAGTTTCGTCATGCGACGCTTCCTTGTTCCCTTATTTACTGTTTAGTGAGTGCTGTCCCCTGAAGAGACGAGGAAAGCCTCGAGACAGTCACGTAGCAATTTAGCAAATAACCAAGCAAATGAAGGAATCATTTTATTATTATATTTATCTCTATTATTAAAACAAAGAGAGCGATTAAGATTGCTGCAACATCCGTCGCTCTCTCCGTGTCGCTATTTCATTCGCCTGGGTACTCCCAAACTAACAGGCACTAATCAGGTTAGGGAAACACCCCGAGAAATAGATGAATTCGGTCCTTTAAAAGTCCCTCACATCTAAAAGTACCAAACGTTTGAATGGAAAGTCGCAATAATTGGCTTTTTGAGTAAAATGGCATTTAGGGGGACGGCGGGGAGGGGAGGCATCAAACCTCTGCCCAACAGACGGAAGGCGAGACGCCCATTAATTAAAGGGCAATAACTTTCATTTACAAAATGAATTATTTAAGGGTATTATTAATTTATGAAACGGAAAAATACAGCCCGCACCATCTAATACAGCATTCCGAAAACTCGGCTCTTCTTCATGAGGGCGCCTGCAGAGGAGCTGAATGAATGGCGCGTTATGGTGGAAAGGGGCGTTTAATCCACAGATATGCTCCCCGCATTGCAAACATCAAACTTTTTTTTTAACAAATTAAAAACATGTTTCTCCAGTGCTCAAATGATCCTGTAACTATGGGGTTGGCGCTGTGTGGCCGGCTTGTCGTCGCTGTGCAGTTAACGACGAAACAGCTAGATTATTTGTGGTAAGTATAAACGGGGTTAAATAAGTTGAAATGCATTGATTTAATAGAAGGATGCTAGCGGTTTAAGGAGAAGAAGGGGAGCGACGGGTCGATCAACTGTTAGGAGGTACGTTGCTGTTTGTTCCCCACAACATCAGGTGCTGCTGTTCTGCACTCAGGCCAGCGTTTGGTTCGCTGCAGCATTTGATGTATTCGAGGGCATGTTGTTTCTGTACTAGCTGCCGTTTGTTTGGTTTTCCTTTAGTTTTGATTAGTCTGGCGAAGCACTTCTTCGCGTTTTGTTCCTTTTGGCTCTCATTCTTCTCCTCCCCTTGCGGTCGTCGTCGTGAGCAGGATGAGGCTTGCGGTGGGCGTCGTAGCCCTCGTGGCGGCTTTGCAATGCTGCTGTTTGGGCACGTTTGCCGAGCCTGAAAGTCTGCTGGATGTGGCAGCTAAAAAGGCAGTAGAGGAGAGTGTCGGAGTCCCTGTAGGGGAGGCGTGGAAAGACATATATGATGCCCTTGTGCGCAAGCGGGGATCGAAGCTCTTTAAGTATTTGCGCTTCTGGGTAAGTACTTCAGTTGGTAGTTCCCCGCATGTTTTCCCTTTTCACGTATGTTTTTTTGTGGAGTATTTGTCTCTTTGGGTCGATTGAATGCTGTGCGTGCCTCTGAACTTTGCGGTGTGTGCGCAGATCGCAGGCGTGACAGGGCAGAGCGACCCTTGGACCCTGGCAAAGCACATTATGGATAACTTGAAAAGAGACGTTTTCCAAGGCCGTGTGAACAAAGAGACGTGGGAGTGGCTAACGGTTGAGCTTTTCAATATCCTCAGCGAGTGGTGGAAGAATACCCCGGAGAACCCCCGCGACGCAGCAGATGTCGGCACGTGGCAATCCCTGTTGAGACTGCATAAAGACGTTATGGGCCCCTCCCTACGAGGCAGCAACCGTGTCGGTGCCGTCAACGATTTACTGCTGGACCCCGATCTCACGACTCTGCGTCGCTGGGTTAACCAGTGGAAGGGTATGCCGGTTACTCAACCAGAGAAAGCAGCAGAGGGGGGCACTGGAAGCAAGACGGGAGGCGATAGCTGACGTTGAACTTGTTCTTTATCTCGCGATGCGAGAAGCAAGGGGTACTCTTCGTGTTTAAAGGGCAGCAGCAGGTCTTTCGTTTCAAAGCAACGCACGCAGCTCAAGATTGCCTGCTGCCAGCCTGTCTGCATAGCAGCGGCGTCTGGAAGGCACGCGGCTAATAGGAATTAAAGTATTCTCTTTTAATCGGGCGGGCTGTAGGCGTTCGTAATTCATGCGGTGTACTTCACTCCCCCATCAGCGGCTGTGAATTTATCTCGACGTTGGTTTTTAAGCTGAGGGGGTTCAAGGAGGAAGCGCCCCTGTATGCATGCAATAGAATGTTCTTCTAGACAGCCCCCAGGTCCTGCAGGCGCAGCAGATATATGAACGAGATGAAGTGCCTTTGGCCGTCTTGGACTTGGGAGGGGCTTGGGCGTTCTTTGTGTATATTACGCATACACGTTTCCTAGGTATGCTTGTGTATATAAATATGGATATCGTTAGTATTTATTTATATATGCATTGTGTCATATTTAGGCGCAACACCCAACCACCAGCGCGAGCAAAACTAGAAGGGACGGCCACATGGCTGAAACATGCACTGCATAGGGTTTGCATGCAAAGAAACAGCAGCAGTGGGGAGACAGCGCTTTACTGCGCTGTACGACTCAGCGGTTGGAGGGGGCCCACAACGTAACAGGCGGTGCACACACCACGACACAGCGGGCGGTAGTAGCATTAGGCTTAATATGAAGAACGCTGTAAAATGGAGAAGACACTCGCAACAGCTGCACCTCTGCATGCAGAGATGGGTTTAGCTTTGTAAAAGGGGTTTTTTTCCCCCTTTAAGGCGGGGCCGGTAGTGGGGTGGAGCTCCGTTGAGGGGCTTCATCACCTCCTGCCTCTCTCGCTGCTATATGCCCTCAGCTGACAGGTGGATGAGCTTGTTGACTGTCTGTGAACCTCTAGCAACTCTCGCGAGAATATCTAATAGTGATGCTGCATTTTTTGATGTTTCTCTGGGGGGAGCTCACGGTTTAGGAATAAGGGGGTTTGCTGGTAGAGTGCCGTTATACCTCTAGAATTAGTGACGGTAGTGCACCCTTATAACTGCCTGTCTGCGAAGCTGTTTCTCGGCTCATAGGATGCGAAAGAAATGATAGCGTCATTTGCGTTTAACACCTGCAGGGTAGTTAAGGTGGGTGTAGGTTTTCTGTAGGCCTCTACCAACCGTCGATCTGCACCACAGACGTGGTAACGCTGCCTCTCACTGGACTTAAGCATTAAGAACTAACAACGGGAGTTTAAGATGCAATTTTTCTCCTACTTAATGATCGTCGATGCGCCTTAGGAAATAGGGATGCTGTCTGCTGGGAGCCTTCGACAGTTCAGGACTATAAGGAAACAATGTTGAAATAATAATAATGGCTGTTGAGTGCATTGAAGTTGCAGTTTCCTTCATCTAATAGGGGCACGGTCTCCTCTCGTTTGAATTCACTCGACCCTCGGGTGTTCATCGCCTAATTAGCAGAGAAGTTCAGTTCATTCATTCTGAAAATATGCAGTAAGTATATCAGTGTTGAGAGGTAAAAAGACATATAACAACATATTTCGCTTTGCTCTCGATACACCTGGTGGACCACTGCTACAAAGCGCCAGCCCGAGCGGCAGGGGGCCGTTCGTTCAGGAGTTTGCCCCTGATTGCATATTTGCTGTTAATTTATATTTTCCGTCGTTTTGTTCCATTATCTTTCATAATTTGATTGTATATTGCACTAGTTCTCAGTTGCAGCGCTTTGACTGCTGCATGAAACGCGCCCGCCGGTTTCTGCAATCCTGCTCCGGCGGTTTCGCCTTCCTTCGCCAGCTTTTGCCTCAGGAGTGGCAGCAGCAGTTGAAACCTCGGAAGTAAATTAGAAAACAAAATTTAATTCTTTTAATAAGGAATAAATTTCCTTCTTTGAACGCCTGACACGCAACTGCAACAGCACAAAACCCTCAGACAATAATCATGCATCGGCTGCAGGCGATTTCAACTCACGTTTCGCAGGCGTTGACGTGAGTTTTTGAATTTCCAAAATTAAACGCGTAGGATCGAAGTGTGTGTGCACCAGAGTGCAGTGAAGTGTTTAAACTCACAAGAGCGAATGCCTGTCTGTCGTCTCAGTGGACTTCTTTACTTCGTGTACAGAACCACCTGCTGAAATCAATCAGAATTTCCCCCTCTCTGTCACACTGCTGCAGAGGCTCCAACTCGGGAGCACCTGACGACGTCGTAATTTGCTGCGCTATACGGACCCCATTGACGAAGGCAAAGCGGGGAGGTCCGTCCAGTTTTGGTATCTTTTGTACAGATGTTCTGCTCTGCAATGCCGCCTCATCCAGCCTTTTAACCCTGCATCATCCAATTAATAGCAGACATAGACAAAGGGTTTGGTGTTGCCTTAAGACAGAACCAAACTGCAGTGAAACCCAGCGTGTGTTCCAACTGCCATTGTCTTTTGTTATGGTATCTTCTTCTGATTGCCTCTCTGTCTTTGTCTTTGTCTTTGTCTTTGCTTCTCTCTCTCTGTGTGTGTGCGTGTTTTTTTTATTGGTATTTGTTTGTGTTTGTGTTTGTGTTGTAAAGGGCTTAAAGATGAATACCCCGAGACGCTGTTGTGTACTCTGTTTGAGGCCCTTCTCACTCGGACGAAAATAAAACCCAGCCTGATTGAAGATGTCTGCATTGGTGAGGAGCATCGCTTCATGCCTTCTGGTGTCTGTGCATACAGCTGACCGCACACACACGCACATATATATAAATGTGTATATATATATAAACATAAATACAAATGCATGTTCACACATGGATACACAGGCGTAAACAGCCTGAGCTGCTGATTGATATTTGCTGCATTTGTTTGCGTTTATTTTCGCTATTGTTATTTCTAGGCAACGTTCTCCAGCCTGGGGCGGGAGCCCTCGGGGCACGAATTGCGGCTCTATTAGGAGGCCTTCCTCTCAGCACGTCCGTGCACACAGTGAATAGACAATGCAGCAGCGGGCTGCAGGCAGTGGCGGCGATAGCAGGTAAGAACAAGACGCGAGAGAGGGAGGGAGGCTCGTCAGTTGCGTTCCCCTTGTTTATAACAATTAAACAGGATGGACAACGCTTGCATCCTAGTTTCAGTGTTTTGTTGTTGTTTTTGTTTTTATTTTCTGTTGTTTGGTGCTGTTTTTGCTGGCGTAGGGTCTATTGCCGCAGGAAACATCGATATTGGTGTTGCTGGGGGAGTGGAGTCGATGACGCACTTTGAAATGACCTCCGCCTTAAATCCAGAGAAGGTTGCAGATAAAGTATTTGAAGACGAAATTGCTAGAAATTGTCTTCTGCCCATGGGGACAACGTCAGACGTGAGTTGAACACCGCACCCAGATTGCAGCGTCTGTACAGCAGCTGCAGCTGCAGCTGCTTTTCTCAATTGCTGCTTCTTTTTGTGCTTTGCCTGGATACAAGTATATGCGCCTGGCGTTCTGTTTGCAAGCAGATCCTGGCTAGGCGCTTCGGGGTCTCAAGAGAAGAACAAGATGCTTTTGCTGTGGAGTCTCATTCAAAAGCATGGGCAGCGCAGACGGCTGGCCGCTTCAATGAAGAAATTGTGCCCGTCACAGTGAAGGTAAAAATATATGCATATATATATATATATATATATATATATAACGCCTCCTGTCCCCTCCATGCAGGAAGCTATGGCAACAGCTGGACATACACTGCAAATGTCTAAGCCAGGAAGCAAGAAAAGTAACACTTGAAAGAGCCGCCTTGAGAGCAGGCGAGGGCGGAAGAGAAGAAGGTTGGTGAAGTGCAGTTTGCGCATAGGGTTTTGTCTGCTCGTTTGCAGAAAAAAGATGCAAACGGAAACGAAATTACTGTTGCGATCGAGAAGGATGACGGCATAAGAGAGGGGACCACCATGGCAGCGCTGCAGAGACTGAAACCAGCGTTCGACAAGGGGGGAACAACAACAGCAGGCGAGTCTGCCTTTTGCATTCTCTTCTTTTCACTCTTGTGAGCGCTTAAGGAAGCTCTTGCTGCTGTCGTCGTTCTAAAGCTTATACACGTCTCGCTTGGGGTGTACGTACACAGGAAACAGCAGTCAAGTGACAGACGGTGCTGCTCTTGTCTTGCTCGCGAGGAGATCTGCTGCGTTGAAACTTCAACTGCCGATCTTAGCTCGCTTTGTTTCTTTTGCTGTCGCCGGTGTCGACCCAGAGGTGATGGGCGTAGGCCCAGCTGTAGCCATCCCCAAAGCCCTTGGTGAGGGAGAGAGGAAAGGCGGCAGAACAAATAATTTAGTAGACAATAAATTGTCTTGTTCATTGCTTGTATAACTGCATGCGTTCAGATATCTTGTCGCTCGTTCTTTGCTGAGTGCTTGCGCCTAGTATGCCCGCGTTTATGTGTCTTCTATTTGATGATTATTTTATTATTTCTATCGTTTCTTTGTCTCCATTTTAATCTCCTTCTTTCTAACTCGCTGGCTACATATGGCCAACGAAACTGCCTCAGCATGAGTTCAATTTATTACAAAACGCATTATATTCGCTCTATATAATGCATTTCTTTTGATGTATTTTTGTTTGCACATTGCTGCAGAGAAGGCCGGAATCAGCATGGAAGACGTCTCAGTTTTTGAGTTAAACGAAGCCTTTGCTTCTCAGGTCGTCTACTGCGTCAAGACTCTGGGGCTGCCTCGCGATAAACTAAATCCTAATGGTGAGCTGAGAGGCCAATTGGCCTCGGTGTGTTGTCTATACACCTCGCGACCACTTCGCTGCCATCCGTCTTCCCTGGGGCCCCAGCAGTTTATTTATTTACAGCTTCTGCCCATCGATGAACATCGCCGAACTCCTTGCATGCAAACTTTCATTCATTAATTAAAGACAATTATTGTTACCATTTTTACGCATTTATTTATAAAATCTTAATTCAGAAGAATAAGTCATTCGCGGGTGTCAACAAGTATCCGATATATATATATATATATATATATATATATATATAATGCAGATAGACATTTCTGCTACTGCATCTGTTCTTGATATCTTCATGTTTGTTTTGTTCTGCTTCTTTTCAGGGGGTGCCATAGCCTTGGGTCATCCTTTGGGTTGTACGGGGGCTCGCCAAATCGCGACGCTGCTGCCGGAGCTGCGGCGACGGAAGGGCCGCTTTGGGGTCGTTTCGATGTGCATAGGAACGGGGATGGGGGCTGCCGCCGTCATCGAGAACTTGATGCTGTAATCAGCGCAAAGGTTTTACCTTCTCGCTTCTTTTTTCTGTCTTTTAAGGGCAATATGGCTCAGGCCGATGTGTGAACGGACTGCTGCCGGGTTATAGGATGTATTATTTTTGCTACGCCTTGCGTATAAAACAATACTATAAAACTGGTGGCAGCAGCCGTTTCCGAGCTTTAAGTCTTTGTATGGTGTTGCTGCAGTGAATAGACTGCACGGCTGCGCAGATCACCGCACACACCGCATCACCAGATGCAGTTGAAATTCAGATGCTTTAAAAGTAGCAAACTCACAAGCAGAGGTCCCTCCTAGACGTGCATTGCATGAGCGGTGTATGCACACCCTAAGGTTCCTCAGTGCGCTTCTCTTGTCTAGAAAGAGGCAAAAACATCTGAATCCTCTCTTAACTATTAACTATCCTGGTGCTGCGCCTGGTGTTTTTGTTGGCATTTACGTAGTACACCTGAGACTACAAATGTAACAGCCTTCAACTCCATCTGATGTCGCAGTGTTGGCGAGGTAGAGAGGCAGCACGGCCTGTTTAGGCTCACCTTTGTACTCAAGTGCGGTGATATAGCTGGCCGCTGGGCCGTAAAAGCATTGTAGGCAAGAAGACAGCGTTCGATGGGGTGTCTCGACAGCTGCCACGGACTCTAACTCGTGCAGTCAAAGAAAATGGTCTCAACAGTCTAAGAAGCTGCGAACAGAGACTATGGAATGGCGGGAGCTGACAAACAGACAGCTATCAAAGCACTTGTAACTAAACGAACTTATGCCGCCCCTCCCTGCATTCAAACGAAGAAGGAAACCGTGAGACAGAACAAAGGCTCTGTGCTGTGCAGCGAGCAGTAGCTGTAAGCCTATTAGGCTCAGTAATGCATTCAAGTTGTGACTGAAATCGTCTGAGATAAAGTTGGGGTTGCAGTTGCAGAACGTAAGTATATATAGGTGAATATTGTTAGCCGATCTACAACTGCCCCCGCTTACACATAACTCATTATTCTGCACTTAACTCCAACTGAAGCTGCTAGTCAAATGAACTCCCATTCAATATGCCAGCCCACCGCAGAAACGAGGCTCGAAAATTCAACGCCAGAGCCGCAACGCAAGACTACAGATATTACTGCAAGTGAGATACGTGATACACAATAATAATACAGATATAATTAAACATACATATGTTGCCCATAGAGTGCTGATTAGGCAAAATGAAGCCAAACAGCATCATTCACCGCGACCGTCGCAACCGCCGATCAGTTTCAGGAAAGAGCATCTGGTCGTTCCGTTTGTTTCACAGTTTTATTAATCCTCAATCCATCTACTGCGTTTGTCTATGCTTTCATTTGCTAAGTGGTTTTCCTGGAGAATTACGAGCAAACTATTTGGCGCTTCGCCATCGTTAGCTGTGACGCTGTGGAAAAACAAGATAAGTAAATGGGGGAAAGCAGCGTATATTGACTTCTTTGGGCTTCTGGCCTTCTTCGTTTAACTGCAGAGAAACTAAAAACAGATTTGTAAATACTTCAGAGAGAAGAAAACAATACAAACAGGCTGCAGCCGCCGAGCATGCAAATAAGCTGCTGGGGCCCACGGGATTGTCGGTAGCGGCATCCGAGGGTAAAACAAATTATTCAAAAGGCAAATTCTACTTAAGTGTACAGATACTGCTATTTTCACTTGTACGACTACTACAACAGATCTCGTTGGGAAGGTATTTCCTTCTTCGATCTGCTAATCACCACGTTTTCCGTTTTGCAATTTTCTCCAGCCGTGCAGAAGCAGTGGCTGTACACAGCCTCCCCAACACCAAACTGCCCAGCGATTAAACTTTGTTTTTATTGAAGTAATAACTGGATGCCTTCCCTTCTGAGCAGATCTGCTCGTGCCAGAGATTGAGGAGGCTCGTCCGGTAGTGGCTACATCTGTTGCTTTGACTCTGCTGAGAACGACCAATGCAAACCTGGCAAAAGACTACGCGGCCAATGGCCACAACTATGTCTGACTTGAGCTGGGGGCGTCGACAAGCCTGAAGAGGCGGCATACGCGAGAGGAAGCAGGGGAAGTCGTTGTTGGCTTATCTACAGCAGAAAACAACTCCAACAGCTGCCATGGGACCCGCGCAGATACCACGTTCTCTACAGTCTTTCTTTGCGTCGAATCTGCTGCCCAAATACAGCCAACTCAGGCAGAACAGTGCAAGGGCAGTGGTGGCCTGGCGGCCGTCGGGCCCTGAACAAGATGTAAAAGTACCCCGCTTCTCGTTGTTGGTTCGGCTTAAAGAGTCGGGGTTTTCGCCGACACGCTCAAGCGCATTTCTGTGTGCAGATTCAAATGGAGCGACGCAGCCGTCACACCCCTTTGCAGCAGCCGTCCAGACATTTGGAAAGCAGCAGTGGACGGATTACACCAAATCGCGGTGTATTTCTGCGTTTGCGTCGTCTACCTTCTCCGGACTCAGCCGACTACGCAACCCAGAAGTATTCAACAGCAATGCGTTGCACAATACCAGTAAAAGCGGTGCCGGTTTCCCCAGGACGATTGATTCTTTCTTGGCAAGGCGGTGCTTCACGACGTCTTCCTCAGTCCCGGATTACTACGCAATATTGGGGGTCAAAAGAAATGCCACTCAAGATGAAGTGAAAAAGGCGTACAGACAGACGGCGCTCAAGTGGCACCCAGACAGGTAGGTGTTTTCGCGTTTCTGGCACTGGGTTGCTGTTTCATGGCTTTATGTAACTTGCCGCTGGTGGTGAAGTTGACTGCTTTATGCTAGTTTGTGCGCTTCCGCAGGAACCCGAACAACAGAGAAGAAGCGGGTAGGAAGTTTCGTGATGCAAGCGAGGCCTATCAAACATTATCAGATCCCACGAAGCGAGCGCAGTACGATGCCTCTCTTGATGGCGCTTCTTCATCATCACGCCAAGCAGGCGGTTACTCGGCCTACTCCGACCCTTTTGCTTCCAGAGCGCGAGCTGACAGAGGTATGCAGTTGTTAATCTGATGTGTCCATATGTTGGAGTGCGTTAGCTTCATCTGTCCGAGCACAGGCTGCTTTTGCAAAGGAAGCAATTGCTCACGATGCGGATACCACCTATAGGTGGTGCACAGTGCATGCGTATATATTCCAGTTTATATAAGTTAGCAATATATATATATATATATATATATATATATCTGCATTGTGTACCACTTGCAGGCGGTTTCCATTTTGGAAACCTCACACCGGAAGAGGCCGAGCTTTTGTTTCGCCGGGCATTTGGGGGTGTCTCTCTAGAAGAAATTTTGCAACAGGCGCTCAACCAGCAAAGTGCTGCCCGTTGGGCAAGAGGAATGCCGTTCCAGCGGCATGATATGTTTGAACATAGAATGGGATCACGGCCGTCTACGAGCTTTCTGGACGACCATGAGATCTATGAAATTCTAAGAGGCCTGTCGGGTATGCGCAGATATCCCACAATGCAGGCGCTGCACACCGAGCGGAAATGATCCACATCAGACAATTGTTTCGTATTACTTCCCCATGCGGTTTCACTGCGAACAATGCTGCCGTTGCGTCGAAGTGTATTATAATGCGCCTCCGCTGTTCCGTTGTGCTGTCTGGCGAAGGATCAAGGCCGGAACTCGGCACCCAAGTCAGTTACTTCACACGGGGAGGAAGGATAATTGAGAGAAGAACAACAACTCGACGCTTCCCGGGAGGGGGTATTCAAACTGAAACAACAGAACGCGATGTTGGACCAGATACGGGTACGTGCGCCTTTTGCACTTCTGTGTTGTACAAACTGCAACTCATGTGTGCTAGCGTGCCGACCTGTGTGTGTGGCGTGTTTGATATCCTTGATTTGAATACAGCGCTGACCCCACTTTGTCTCCCTGTTTTGCAGCCCAACTCAAGTTGGGCTGGCTGGTAGATGGGAACATTTGCATACGGTTGTGGAACTCTTGCTGTGGGTGATGGGGGTGGCAATATTTCTTTGCGAGTTGCTGATACTGACTGGCAGCAGTATCATTTGTGCCAAATGTGATCCGACATTTCAGGTTCTGGCAACCCCAGGGATACAAGAAGTGGTTCTAGGTCACAGCAAAATTTCGGTTCATCACGTGATTGGATGCGCATGCCTCCGGAAAACAGATCTGCAAACAGACAAGGACTGGAGGTTGCCACCCCGTTGCAGCAATTCGTATTTATAGCGCGTGAATATGCCAAGATGGCCTGGACGCTCATCAAAATCTCTGCTCTACGTGCCTTCGCACGGGCAGTTGTTCGATTCGTGACAAACTTACTGACGCGCCGCCGGTAGTTTATGTTTGCTCCAACAAGCTGTTTTGCAAATGCCATGCAGAGAGGATATGTAGTTTGATATTATATACGGATATAATGCTCTCATTGATGGCCTGTGCGAAGAATGACTACGTGGACTTGTGAATTATGGAATGCAAGCAAAGGCGCAAAGCCAACAGAGCCGGGCCCTGTCGCTTCTTCAGCATCCGCTTCAAGCATGAAACGGCAGATTATTTCAGTCCGGAAGAGAGATAATGAACGTGAGTGTTTACTACGAAGTTGAACTGCGCACTATAGGGTGGCTGGAGCCCATGACGACGCCACAAACACCCAGAGGAATGGTGGTTGCGCGTTGCAGCTTGGGGTGTACGGGGAGCACCTCAACGTACGTACACCGCCGAGTGAACGCGTAGACAGAACCCCGTCACTTTCATCTTTCCCGCTCCTTTCGAATTCTCTTCGCAATATGCGTTGATTCTTTTGATTGTTTTTTTTGCGGATTTGTCCGGAATGGTCATTTCGGCGGTCTGATCTTTTGGAATTCGACTTTTCTGAATTTTTCATATTGCAGCGAAAAGTGATTGACAATGCTTCAGCATATTGTTTCGCGAAAGAGGCACGGCAGGTTTTTGCCCCGCTCCAAGGTGGTGGAGCAGAAACGAGGAAAGGCGCAAGAAAGGACAATTGTTTCCAGGCTGAATGTAGTGAGATCGACAAGATTTCCACACGAAAATAGTTATAGTTCTCCTTAACTGTAACATCATATATAGGTCAAAACCATCGACCTTTTCGAACAGCCGCTGCCGGCATCGGCACTTTTGGGTGCCCGGTAGGTTTCCCGCGTCCTCGGCAGTTGCCTTTTCACGCGCTAACAAATCGCGTGCAGGAAGATTAAGGAGATAATCTTCGCCGCCAGATGTGCGGTCATTGTGTAAGGAAGAACATCTGTTTATTTGTGTAGACATTAACAAACTCAAGAAATCGGCTTTCGCAGCACTGAAGGTGGCATCTGCCGAGCTTATGATACGGTGCCTACCATATAAATTCCTCACAAACTCCGTCCCTCTTGCACAAACACAATGCATGATGCCGGCACTTTTGCAGGAAACAACGAAGTTTCTAGCAGACTTAAACCCAGCAGCTCCGTGGAAAAGTAAGACGAGCTAGGGCATGCATCCCCAATGGCTAAACCAACCAACCTTATCAAACTTGCGGGACAGAGGTCACTACGGCAATATACCATTCAAGTAATGACACAGTTGCCGTTGTCTATGAACCGAATCCCGGAGGCCTACAGTGCCAAATCTTTATTGCCTCCGTACGTCATCCTGTGTACAACTTACCGGCGCTACAGACGCCTACGAATGCGCATATTACATAGGCTCTTGAGCACGGCCAACTGAGAGCTCCAGCTATTGCTTCTGACTTCGGTACGATACATGATTCCATGTGGACAGAAAGTGCTCTGATTTACACAACTCCCAAGCGAATGTCGTCTTGTCCCACCCGGCGTTTTTCGAGTTTGACGGTAATCATTCTTGGGTATATATTTCCATCGCAGCTGCTTTTCAATGACATTGGTGCACCAACAGAGGCGAACGGAGTGATCCTGGCAGCACAGCAAGGGGACGTGCAGTCATTCCAGTTTTGGGTGCGCATGCTCTTTGTTGCATGAAGAGACAATATTTGCGGACTTATTGCTTTCTCAGAATCACACCAAATTTAAGCTCGTGTTTGCTGTCCACGGAGAGGAATTTGAAGGCAAGTTATCATTGCAATATATGATGGTACTGAAACTACTCAGGCCTTTTCATTAGAAGTCAGGTACTGAAAACGTGCATAATAGAAGCAAATACGCAATAATTTTACTTCACCGGTAAAGAATTTCGCATGGACTGGCTGCTCTGTTCAAGCCAACAAACACAAGGTGCTTCTCTGCATCTGTGTTTGACGTAGAAGACGGAAGACGCGTGGTGAAATATAGCAGTGCAAATAGCATTTTCGTGTAAAAGAGGATACACATGCACGAATGCTGTCTCATCAGGCGGAAATAGACATCCCTATTGATCAATACAGACGCGTGGAATTTCTAGAGTAGGTAATTACGGCAAAACACTGAAGACTAGTGTTGCACGGCTGCCGCAGGCTCCTCGTTTCGAAGCTTCTCTTTAAGCAAGACCGTGGTTAGTTCCAATCCTTCACTTAATATACAGTAACACACTTGGACATATGTGTCTCGCTTGTGCTCCCTTGTTCACAGCAAGCCTACGAATTATAGACCTTCTAGAAGATGGAGCCAGCATGAAGGTCCCGCATACGCGCGACACCTTCTCACCAGTTGGCTTTGTTTTCTTCGAGGTGCGGAGTTTTTCAAACATAGATGCATTCAGCTGCTCAGTTGTGGATTGCAGGCGCCAGAGAGAGTCATGGGAAAGAAATATTTGGATCGGGTTCGGTTTTTGCATGTCTTCTTGCGAGGAACTTGGGAACATTCTGACCCGCGCAGAGGGCCAGAAGATTTTTTACCATATCCACTGATGTTGTTCAATTCTGGATCCTCCAAAGCAACAAACTCGACACGCTGCACAAAATTCAGATAGACGGTAAGCAATTCATCTTTGAAAGCTTGTGCTTGCCATCCACACTCCTTCCTCAGGTCTTCGTGAGGCTGGCTTGTGCCAGCAGTGCATCGGTGCGAACCTGTTAGTCGTGTGTCCATCGCATATATCAAACAGTAAGTCTAATTTATCATCTATTCTAGAGCTATCATCTATTCTAGAGCCTCGCGATCATTGTGCTCCAGGAAACAGCGAGACATTTGTCCAATGTAAAAAACGCAGGACACGCAACTCTGGGCTAGCTATGAAACTAGTCATGCTTTATATCTCAGGCACCTCCCAGGTGGCATTCGTAAGTGCATTGGAGCTTCATCCTGCGAAGCAACTGGGTAGAGGAACGCCCAAAAGTTCCGACTCTCCCGAACCTGTTGGCGACCGGTCGCATGAACCCACGAAAAGAGGCCTCCGGAGCCCAGGAGAAACCAGCCTCCTCTTCTTTTCAATGGAGGACGGCCAGTATGTAGGGAGCATCCCGTCACGCCTCTGCGGAGAAAATGTCGAGGTCCTGCAGCTTTCTGCAGACAATATGGTGTGCCAAATTAAACACAAAGCAAGATGCCTTGAAATTCACGTGGCAATCTCAGGCCGTTGGCTGCGGCAACCACGCAGGTACTAAATGCCTAACTCGCCCCCGTAATTAAGGGGCTTAAAACAAATTCAGGTGTGGTCAGGCTGCTCCAGGCGTCCTGGATGACCGAAGCCTGTTCACCCGAAGTCGCAGAATGTGCAAGCGCGCACGTTGAAACTGGCGATCCCGCGGAGTCGCCCCGTCCCCATTCACCTTTCATCCCGTCGGAGACGCCAATGGTAAGAAGAAAGGAAACACAACTCGCTAAACGCCTTGTGCAAAATAGACTCGCAGCCCTTGCCAAAGCCAACGTTCAAAATGTTGCTGCCCCATCGTGAAAGCCGCCAGGCGTCCGTCAACATCCAGGAGGACCTAAAGGGGAGTCCTTCTGATCTAGGAATTTCGTCATTTCAAAGTGGAAGCGGGGAGGTTAGCCTCCGCAACAAGCGGACCCTACTCACAGGCCACGACCAACCGGCCGATGGCAGGAAGAGAAGCACCCGCCTGACGTAGACAAATATAAGATACTCTTGTCAGCGCTACGCTCATACTGTTTCTAAATGCCACTAGAAGAAGCATTCAGCAAAACAACAATCATTCAAGCGTGCTGCTGTCATTTCGACATGCAGCACCACCACAGCAAAAGGCGTCCACAGGTCATATTGCCAGGGCGCCAAACCTCAAACCACATTATGCACGATCGCGGTTGTTAATCACGCAAAAATGCTGCGCAGCTTCCTCTCCATCACCATTTTTGTCATCTGCGGCACAAAGACAAGAACAGATCCAACTGCCAAAACCTTGTGTCATACTCTGCCCCTAACCAATCCAACAAGCTTATTTGCATGCGACACACTTGCAATTCCTCAGCATTTGCGCACTAGTGCGAAAATGTGCAACTATAACTTAGCGACACAAGCTCAAGAGGGGTTCAAGTCAGTGCGCAACAATGTCGAAATTGCTTGGCGCACCGCTTTCTTCCAGGCTGCTCTGGAGGACAACTCCAGTATCCTTTTCCGTATCCGTAAAATCTGCACAAAAAAGAAAAAGAAGTGAAATAGCAAGAATTGGCAGGGATACATTGACCAACACCCTGCGCAGGTAGGTGGGTCGGTGACTGTCCAAAACGATCCTCCAGTGTCATGAACCTACTGGCAGATATTTGTCCTCCGATAGGGTAGACGTGCTCCCGTAACGTCGTGCTTATCTTTTGTCTGCGTTAAGAAATACCAAGCAAAGGAAAGCCCTCACTATTCACTGAGTGGGCAGCAGCATGCCTCTAACCTGAGTAGAAACCGCCCTGCGCAAAAAGATGCGCTGTCAATGGTGATAACGTACACAATGGAATCAATGTACTTCTCTTCGTTCCGATTTTCCATGTTGGTTGTGCGGATTTTGAGTTCGTAGTTTGGTCCGTAATATCCTCGGTACATGCAGCTGTCAGGAATCTCTAAGAAGCGCAAAGGGCAAGACACACTATTACTGCACTGGCATTAACAGTAGCATGAAGTGCCTATGCAAGATTTGACTGCTGCCCCCGGCAAAACTGGCGAAGAATTTGCAGCGAACCAAAGAGAAACGGCGAAATAGTAAAGCCGCGAAGGCCTTGGGAGCAACGCACTTGGATCGAGGTCAACTCCCAAAATATAGCCGGTTTCTTTTGCCCAACACCTAGGTACGTTTCCCAGCGTGTAGCCGCCTCCACCAAGGAATATGGCCGGCACCCCGGCCTTGCAGAAGTAACGTACAGCTTCGCTATGCCCTTCACGCATACAGCCACAAAGCAGAAAGGGGGGGAGGTTGCTGTGGCGTTGAAAGAGAAGCATTCCGTCTTGAAGTGCCTTCACTGTCGCCTCCTGTGTACCAGCAACAGCAGCACCTCACCATCCAGGGACAAATTGAAGCAGCCAAGTCGATCGCCCGCAACTGAATCTGCTCCGCACTGAAGAACGACCGCTTCAGGGCGGTAAATATCCATAATTTGATCCATCACCTGGAGCAAACAAACACCAACAGCGGCATCAGCAGCAGGAGTGCAGCCACGAAGTTCCTCCTGCTTGTTTAGAGGCAACCGGGCGAGCAAAGTGGATAGCATGGATGGAGTTATTGCGAAGTCAGAAGAAGCAGAAAGAGCGGTGTCTGCGCCCACTCGAACGAAGAGAGAAGAATACATCTGGTCGTCGATGCCCTCATGTAGAGGCACGTTGACGCTGTACCCGAGGCCTTCTTCCATTCCAATATCTTCAAGGGCCCCTGTGCCTGGAAAGAAGTGGCCGTACTTGTGAAAAGAACAGCACAGCACTCTGCAAAGAAACGCACAACACCGTCTGTACACCGTATACTCTCAAAATAGGTGCTGCAAACAACCCTCCCATACACCACAAGTGCAGCAGACAGGCATATCTTCTTCTTCCTTTTTCTCTTCTTTTTCTTATCTTCATCATTTCACGGCGTTTGTTGGTTTGTGCTCACCTAGGGGAGGTATAAAACGCCTCCTCTACTCCGTCTCCGTGGTGTATATCCACATCGACGTACAGCACCCGGTGTTTATACCTCAGAAACTCTAACGCCGCCAACACGCAATCATTAACATAACAAAAGCCACTAGCTTCATGCTTCTTTCCGTGGTGAAGTCCCCCAGCCCTGCAGCCGCCCATATCGAAGCAGCAGAAGCACACCAAACAAATACCTCATGCTGTGCCGCTGCTCTCTGTACAATTTACACTTTATGCCTATCAGCACATCCACTGCAACAACACCACTTTGATACTGCAGCAGCAGCAGAAGCAACAGGTGCAGGTTCAGCAGCAGCAGCAGTAGCAGCAGCAGCACCAGCAACAACAACAGGTGCAGCACGAACCAGTTAATTGCGAATTGATATTCTCCCTGCACAACTCTGCGTGCGCCTTCAATGCTGCCTCCGGTGTACGTCTTGCAATATTCCCAGAGGCCATCGAACACCGGGCAATCCTCGCCGATATTAAATCTGCTGATTTGATCAACAAAGGGTGGGGCCCCTTGGGGGCCCCCCCCTGTGTCTGTAGGATCTACACTTGCTGCAGTGCTGCCGCCTACACTGGATGGGGAGAGGCTTCTGCTGTTAGAATGTGAAGCTGTTGCTGCAGTAACAGGAAGGCCGTGGAGCTGAGCTGCTGTGGCTTGTTGCTGTTTATTAGCAGCATATCCCGCATTGTTATAAGCAGCAGGCGAGAAGACGCCATGAGGGGCTTCTTGAATTGGAGAAGAGGGGCCCCCGCCCCCCCCTCCTGAATGAATAGAAGAAGATAGAGAAGAACCATCAGCTGTAGAGCGCAAAAATGCTATATAATCATCTGCGTGAAAACGAGTCAAAGCCTTCACTGTTGGGTGGGGAGGCAGCTGTACAGAAACAAACAAATAAACAAATAAATAAATAAATAAATAAATAAATAAGCACACAAGGGACAAACAAACAGAAAATAGAGCAAAATACAGATAAGTCGATAAATGGACAGCAATAAAGAAATGAACAACATATATATATGTATGCATGCAAATATATATAGAGACAATTAAACTGCAACAGGAATGAAAGAAATGTAAAACGTAATTTGTTTGCATGCAAGGGATCGCTCAACTCCTGCGCTTTCTCTTCCTTTTCTGCAGTGTACATACACCCGAATATCGATGAACGAAGAAAACACAAAAATAGAAACAGACAAAGAATAACAAAACAACGGGCAGGAAAAACGAAACAAACAAAAACAAAAACAAAAACAAAAAAACAAAAGCAAACAAGAAGAACGACGGGGAGAAGAAGAAAAGGAGAAACAAACCAAAAGAATAATAAACAAACAATTAAAGGAGTAAAATGAATAAAAACAAACAAAGAGAAGGATGAAAAACAATAGAAGGAATACAAAGACCACCACCACCAACAACAAAGAAAGAACATAATAATAGTAATAATATTAATAAGCATATTAAACAAAAGAAGAAAAGTAATAAAAGAACAGCTTACCATCAACTCTACTAAATCAAGTAGCCCATAGCCTTGCAAGAGATCGTGAGTCATTCGCACTCGATGAGGTTTCATTGGATGGCCGGGCCCATAGAAAAAGTTCCCCACCTCCTCTGCATGCATGCATGCATGCATGCACAAAATAATTAGAAAATAATATGTTTAATTGCTTTGTGTAAGGCATTATTATACAATCCTTTATAAACGCATTACCACCACCGTATACAGTACACAAGAAAAACATCAACACATACACCTAAGAGAGAGAGAGAGGAGAGATTTAGAAAGCTGCGTTGCTGATACAAGAGAAAAGAAACAGGAATAATATATTAAATGAATGAGGGAAGCAAAGAAGAAAAAAAAAGAATAATCGCCCCCCCTGCTGTACATACACTGCAATGGGCGTACCATCGTAGAAATATAAAACCTTCTTCTTCATCTCTTCCTCCACAAACAACAACAGCGCTGCCGCTTTAGCTCTAGAAAAAAGAAAAGAGATGGCGATTTCTTTGCAGAATTACAGGAAAGAAACATTTAAACGCAAAAGCAAGCACAAGACAAGAAAGGCCCTGCTACACTTCTCGGCGGGGTGTATATACACCCCAAAGAAACACGTAATTCATATACAACGGGCCAAGAAAATCCTCGCGCTCGATGATGCTGCTGCTCCTGTTGCTGCTGCATATGCTACTACTGCAGCAGCTGCTACTGCTGCAGCTGCTGCTGCTGCAGCTGCTGCAGCAGCCGCTGCGGGCGTTGGCTGATCGATATGTACGGCGCAGGTTCGAGTGTTCGCGGTGTATGGATTCGTCCGCAGCTTCGTTGCGCTGTCAAGGGAGAGGTAGACAACAGAGGGAGGGGAGCTTCGCAGCAGCAACTGAGGGTAAATGCGCGGGAGAAGAAGAAGGCCTAGAAGGAAGACATGCGGCCCGCTGCGGGTGTACATGCGGCTGCAAGTGAATAAAGTGAATAGAAGTGCAGATGCAATTAAACTGAATCGAACAACCCAGTGCGGAGGGCTACACCCCCCAGGCATCCAGCTGTTTGCGTTCGCCCGGTGTACGTACACCCCAACCCACTAGAGAAGCGAAGCCGCAAGCAGCGACTAGAAACGAAACTCTATCTGAGGAGCAAATGAACATAAACAGCTAAAATAAATTGAAGAATATCCTCTTCATCTTCTTGGGGCTGTCAACCGCCACCCGGCCTCCGCTGGGGGTAAGGAACAACACCCTACACTGCATGCATGCAGCACACGTAGAAGCGTGTTGTACAGTTGATAATAGGGGCGAATAACATATTAAAATAATCAGCAGAACGCGGAAAGCAACTTTAAATGACTTTTTAAAAGCTTTCCTCTTGATATTTCCCTCTCCGCATTCCGTCGAGGTGTCTGTACACCGCGCACTCGCACGGCCTTTTCTCTTTCTTGTTCGGGTACACTGCGGCTCTTTGCAACTTCTTTCTGCTGATCGCTGTTGCATTTTGTTTGTTCTTTCTTTTCTTTGTATTTTTTCTTTTCTTTGATTTTGTTTTTACCTCTCGCATCATTCGGACGGCGTTTCCTTTCCCCGCATCGAACATCCGCCGAGTGTGGCTGCGTTTTTCCTTGAGTTTGACCGGTGAATTGTTGTTTTTCCATTGGATTAGTTTGCTCAACATTCTTATTATTTAGAAGAGGAAGAGATTTGTTTGGAAGATGTCTCAGTCTACGCCTTCTTCGACTCGTGAGCGTGAGACGGAGGCAGAGCGGGCGCACCGCCTTAACAAGAAGAAGTATACGAGCAGAGTATTTACAAATGTGAATAAATATGTTATGGAGGATACTTTTAAGGTAATTCGGTGCAAGAAATGCACAGTAAATGCTGTTATAACAGATGCAGAGTTAGAGAAACTGCCTCGACGTCGCACAGACAACGCTCCGGTATTATGTAAAGACCAGTGGACAGTAAAGCTATCAACAAAGCCCGTTCAAGAAGCAGTAAAGATAAAGAGATTAAGAGGAATAGAAACACAATATCATCATGCGTGTGAAGAGTGCGGCCAGCCTGTTTTATATCAATCTGTACCGCACGGCTCCCCTGTGCGTTTGCTGTATTTAATAGAAGCAAATGTGCTGATCCCTAAGCATAAATGGCAGCCAAAGAGAAGATGCAGAGTCTGCGGGTATATTCCTCGAGACGATCAGCACTTTGAAGAACATATGCGAGACAGAGGACACTGGGATCAAACTGGGGGTTCGTTTCCGGCGTATGAGGAAAAGAACGACACGCCTGTCAACCCTATTATCGTTGGCTAGAAGAAAGGAATAAATAAATAAATAAATAAATAGATAAATAAAGCAAAGAACAAGCTCTTCATCATCTTCTTTCTTTTCTTCTTCATCGTCTTCGTCGTCGGCTTCCTTGTGTTATTTTTACTCTTCTTCTATTACTTCTTCTTTTTATTCTTTTTATTCCTGTTCTTCTTTGTGTTTGTTGTGGGTGTGGTTGTTTACATGTTTCGCGTTGTCTCCTCTTTGTTGTGGATTTACTCTCTTTGTTTTTTCTTTTCTGCTTTCTTCGCATTGCTTCTTCTCTTGTATTTTATTTTTGTGTTTTCATCTCTCTTCGCCAACAGACCAAGGCAAATGCAGCACAGAGGCGGCGAACTCCTAAACTTTTTTCTGTAGTATACATCACATTCAATTCTTATATAGCTAGCTAGCTAGCTAGCTAACTGGCTAGCTGGCTAGCTTAGAGTAGCAGGCTGGGGAAGGGGGCAGTTGTGGGGGCTTCATTCGAAGCTTCTCCCTAAACCCTAAACCCTAAACCCTCTAGGCTGATTTTCAGAGGGAGGTGTTATTGCGGACTTCTTTTAAAGGAACTTGTTTTAGGGTTTGTTTGGCGTGGCATTGATCTAGGGTTTAGGGTTTAGAGTCTTCTAGGGTTTGAAGCGCTCGGCCCAAGACGAGCGTTTAGGGTTTAGGGTCTATGTGGTGTGGCTGAGGGTGTATGCGGCTGTCTCTAAACCCTAACACAACTAAACCGCACAAACCCTAAACCCTAGCCACAGAGATCGGATGCTGCGCATGGTTGCGCTATGGGTATTGTGTGTAAAACCCTAAACCCTAAACCCTGAGGGTTTATGCCTTCATTGGTGAACCCTAAACCATTGAAATGTTAGGGTTTTGAATAAATGGAGAACCGGCTTCGCCGCCGTTCGCTATGATATCGAAACTTGTCTCTAGAAAAGGGGGGGCCCCCTGAGGGGCCACCAGGGGGCCCCCTGACGCCTCTGCGGGGCTCCCTTCTCCTCTCCCATAACAAAGGGGGCCTCGTAGTCGCAGTGCGCACAGCCACGGCTTCTTTAGCCTGCAGCAGCAGCAGCAGCAGCATTATTGTTAGTAGTAGTTGAGGTAGCAGCAACAGCAGCAGCAGAAAAAAAACAGTACGGGATACAGCCAGAGTTCTGCAGCTGCGGGGGCCGCCTAAACGAATGAATGCACGCTGCTGCAAAATTTAGGGTTTAGGGTTTGGGGTGTACATGCAGCTCTGTCCACTTCCGCACGGCTTCGAGGGTCGCTCCCACTTGTTCGCTCTCCACGTCTACATATGCATTGCTGCAGCAACAGCATCAGCAGCAGCAGCAAACAGCAGCTAAGGGACGGCACTGGCAACAATACAACACCACCAGCAGCAGCAGCATTAATTACATCGACAGCAGCAGCACCGGCTACAGCAGTAGCAACAAACGCAGCAGCTGCAGCAAAGAATGCAGCTGCAGCGGCAGCAAGTGAAACAGCACCACATACCACTGCAGCAAAAGCAGCGAGCGCACTAACAGCAGCAAGCGCAGCAGCAGCAACAGCAGCAAGTGCAACAGCAGCAGAAGCACGTGCGGCAGCAGCAGCAGCAAGTGCAGCAGCTGACGTTCTGTCTATGGCGTGTAGCTTGGCTTCCCCCTTCCTCCACGCATTTTGTATTTCGGGGTTGTGTTGCACCACTCGGCTAAACCTGCGGGCATTTCGTTGCAAAACAAATGCAAAAAAACGAGAAAAAGAACAAAAATGGTCGCGAGATAAAACATAAAGTGCAGCAATCTCTTTACGCTGCCTATACACCTCAACGCACTTCCAATGCCGTTCCTGCTGAAACCTCACAGCGATGATGCATAAAAAAATGTATATACATATATATATGCGTATATGTATTTTATATGTATATGCATGTGTATGTCTGTTGCTTTTTAAGTGCGTACATACCTACACAAAATCTCTGTCGCTATAGATATGCATTACATATGCTAATATATTTATGCCTATATATATATATATAATTATTATTGTCATCGTATTTCCACTTGTTGCGTTTAATTGGTATTGTTGGGGTGTACGTACACCTGAAGTGAGACAGAGGCTCACCAGTCTTCAGCCTCCTGGGCAGATTGCCATTCATTTCTTTTTTTTAAGTGCAATGTGGTGTCTCCTCGTCGCCACGTCAGCAGAGACCGGCTCGGAAGTTCCTGCCCCACAGCCGTACAAACCCTAAACCCTAAACCCTAAACCCTAAACCCTAAACCCTAAGGCTTTAATATACCAGCAGGATGGAACAAAATACAAAGCCACTGCAAACCCCAAACCCTTAATTCGATAAAGACAAAAAACCAGCGCAAACCCTAAACCCTACACCCTAAACCCTAGAATCAATGTAAAATAGAGACAGAAGCCAATGAGTTAATTAGGTATACTTCAGCAGGGGGAGAGTATGAAGTGTTTCGGGTTTGGGGTTTTGTTTACCTTCAGCCCAGCTGCAACAGCAAGGGCCCTAGCGAGGACCTCCTGCTGCTGCACTCCTTCTCTCTCCGCTCGTTGCAGCAAATCTTCAGCAGCAGACAAAAAGACAGGCAACACGGAACGGTGCACGTCGTCGAGCTGCCGTTTGGTGCTCGCAGACTGAACAAAAACCCAAACCCTAAACCCTAAACCCTAAACCCTAAACCCTGAACTGAAGAATCGAAAGCAGGGCAGCACACAAGACTCTTCAGAGGCTCTAAGGCGGCACTTTGCTGCATTGTGCAACCGCTGTTCGCTTCTTGTTGAACCTCGGCGGTTTCGGAATTAGGGTTTAGGGTTTAGGGTTTGTGCCCACAGTTGCCTCCAGCACTTCGTTCACGCTGGGCAGCTCTTTGTACTCAAATCTGCGAGAAGCGGAGCACCAAACCTCAAAATCACAACCACTTAACCCTAAGCCCTAAACCCTAAACCCTAAACCCTCAAGCCTGAAATCCTACGCTGCAAACCCTAAACCCTCAATCGTAAACCGTTAATTCTTATTATACCATCCCCCCTAAGCAGTAAACCCTAAACCCTCAAGTTTGCGGGTGCAGCGCACCGAATGCCGCAGTTGGCCTCGAGGGCTCTAACTTCTCTCCTTTCTTCAGGAGAATGCAGCAACAGAGACAAACCCTCCCTCCCCGCACGCCCTGTGCGACCGCTGCGGTGTACAAACACGTCGCTGTCGTGTGCTACCCCACAGTGAACCACCTGCCAGCAGCAGCAGCAGCAGCAGCAGCAGCAGCAAATAGAGAGTAGCAGAGGTTGCGGACTAAGCAAAAATGCGGAGCGAAGACAGACGAAAGACAAAAAGGGGGCACAGAAGAGAAAAGCAAATGACAAAAAGAGTAATGGCTTAGGGTTTAGGGTTTAGGGTTTAGGGTTTAGGGGTGGTGGGGCTGAAGAGAAGGCCCGCGGACGCAGGTCAACACAAAGCAAAATACCTAACATAAGACGAAGGAAAGCCAAAAGGAAACAAGGGTTATAGAAGCAGAAAGAACACAGGGAAGAGAACAACAAGAAAGAAAAGAAGCAAAGCGAAAAAAAGAAGAAGAAAGACAGGAACAAGAACAGGAGGAGCACAGAGAAGAAGAAAAAGGAGAGGAAGAAAAAGAAAAAGGGGTGAAAAGAAAAAAAAGAGAAGAAGAAAAGAAGAAGAGAAGAAAAAGAAAAGAGAAAGAAGAAAAACGAAAAAGAAAGAAAAGAAAAAAGAAAAGAAAAAGAAAAAAAAGAAGAAAAGAAGAAAACACTCACGAGGTCGACGTTGCCGAGGTCTACGCCCCTCGCAGCGACATCCGTACAAATGAGGGTTTTATAGCGGCCTGTAACAGAAACAAAGGAGAGGGGCGGGCAATAAAACAAACAAACAACCAAATAAACAAACAAACAAGTGAGCAATCAAACGAATAAACAGAACAGCAAACAAACAGAGACACAACACAGACAGAAGCAGAAACAAACAAATCAACAAAGAGGACAAGAATAGCTTTGTAGGGCGAGCGGCTGGTCGCTGAGAAAATATCCATCGAGCTCGTTTGCTAGCTAGCTAACGTATGCTGGCTAGCTAGCTAGCTAGCTAGCTGGCTAGCTGGCTCCGGCTCAAGACCAACTAGCTATCCAGCTACCTAGCCAGGTAGCTAGCTATTCCTCGAAGGGATTTGTGTGCCAGCGCTTTGTAGAAAGGCTCAGAAGAAACCGCTCACCCTTTTTGAATGCATGCATGATGGCTTCTCTTGTCTGCTGCTCGACCCCTCCGTGAAGAACAGCAGCAGAGAAGTTTACTGCTGCAGATTCGTGGGCAAGGGCGTCAGCTTGCGTTTTAGTGGCGACGAAGACAATTGCCTGTTTGTTTGCTGCACAGAAGCACAAAACTATGCCCTGCAGCAACGCAGACAAAGATGAGCCCCAACAATCTGAAGGAACTTCCATCCGCAAGTGCCGTACGCTAGAGGCGGTCCTGCATATTTCAGCACAAACAACATATAAAATGCAAGAAACATGAACAAACATATTATTCAAAATACATGAATAATAATGCAGAAAACATGAACAAAAATACAGGAAATACGAATATAAATACAAGAAACATGAATAAAAAGAAGAAACATGAATAAAAACACAAGAAGACATGAACGAAAAAAATTCAAGAAAAACAAAAATGGCGGTGAATACGAAATAGAAGAAACGTCAAAAGGAAATACAAAAACTAATTCAAAACCCATGAACAAAAATACAAGAAAAACGAACAAAACCACACGAAATATGAAGAAGAAACAACAATAAACATAAACAAGAAATATCAGAAACATGAACAAAATCACACGAACTATGAATAAGAAACAAGAAGGTGAAAAAGAAGTATGAGACAAAAAGAAACATCAAAAAGAAATGTCAGAAACATGAACAAGAAATATGAATAAGAAATACATAAAAATGTACAGAAAAATGTATATCTTGTGTACAAGAAATACAAAAAGAAAATACGAGCAAGAAATATCAACGAGAAATACAAAAAATTCGGACAAGACGAAGACGGAACATGAACAAGAAATATCAGAAACATGAAAAATAAACATCAGAAACGTGAATAGTAAATATCAGAAACATGAATAATAAATATCAGAAACATGAATAATAAATATCAGAAACATGAATAATAAATATCAGAAACGTGAATAATAAATATCAGAAACATGAATAATATGAACATCAGAAACATGAATAATATGAACATCAGAAACAGGAATAAGAAATATAAACAAGAAGCATATGAACGATTTCAACTCAATAAGAAATACAAGAAAAACGAATCCTAAACCCTAAACCCTAGACCCTAAACCATAAACCCTAAACCCTCGCGACTGACCTGACGGTTCGGTTGAGCATTGCATCGACTGTTTGGGGGTTTTTGAGGAATTTTTCTGCAACTTTTTGGACCCAGTTGGGTTGAGTTGCGGAAAAGAGGAGGAGTTGTTGCTGCATTAATGTGTTATTTTGCGGTGTATGTTCGAAACCGGAAGAAGGAGGGGACTGGGGTGTATAGGCAGCTGGGGGCGCCCCCTCAGCATTTAAAACCCGAGAAGATAAAACAGAAGAAAGAATTAAATCCACAGCTTCCGCAAAACCAAACCGCAGCATTTCATCTGCCTCGTCCAGTACTACGTGCATCACTCCACTCAAGCTGCAGCAGCAGCAGCACCAGCAGCAGCAGCAACAGCAACAATAGCAACACAAGCAGCAGCAGCAACAGCAGCAGCAAAAGAAAACAAAATGCACCTCTAAACAGATACCAAACCCCTAATCTCAGCGCCGCACAGAACAGCAACAGCAACCGCAGCAGCAGCGACAGCAGCAGCAGCTACAGCAGCAGCAGCAGCAGCAGCAGCAGCAGCGACAGCAGCAGCAGCAGCAAGAACGCACTCAAGAGCTGCAGGGCCAGGGCGGCTTGCAGAGGGCCCCAAGCCCATCAAATCTATTAAACGCCCTGGGGTTGCAACGACAGCATCTAAACCCTTCCTGCACCCCTGCTGCTGCTGCTGCTGCTGCTGCTGCGGTCGGCAGAGAAGTCGTATTTGCCTCAGCTGCTGCTGCAGCGGCACCCCTCCATAAATGCAAAGCGAAGAAAACCCCAAGGGGCCCCCAAGGGCCTCCAACTCGCTGTGGACTTGCCGAGCCAGCTCCCCTGCAACGCAAACCCTAAACCCTAAACCCCTAAACCCTAAACCCTAAACCCTCAACCGTAGGCTCTGCTACATGAGGGTTTTCGAGGCAAGAGCAGCAGCAGCAGCAGCAGCAGCAGGGCAGCAGCCAACATCGTTGCGGACTTGTGGGGGCGAGAACTAAAAGACGGGGTCTCGCTACAGCCTGCGCTGCATGTACACCTGCTGCTGCTGCTGCTGCTGCTGGCTGCTGCTGCTGCAGCAAACGAGACAGCAGCGGAACGAGGAAGGCGAAGGTTTTGCCGCTGCCGGTCTCCGATCTCCCAAGCAAATCAACCCCTTCAAATATAGGCTTAAATGAGGTCGCCTGTAAACCCCAAACCCTAAACCCTAAACCCTAAACCCTAAGCCCTAAACCCTAAAACACACCCATCAACCCGGTCTAGGGTTTACCCTGCCGTACCCACAGGAGAAAATGATGCAACATGATACAGCAGCACCATCCCCGCTACGGTCTAGGGTTTAGGGTTTAGCGTTTAGACAACTAGGGTTTAGGGTTTAGGCAGCTAGGGTTTAGGGTTTAGGCAGCTAGGGTTTAGGGTTTAGGGTACCTGGATGTTTGTCATGTGGGTAATTCCTCTCTTTTCGAGGGCCGCCGCAATCTCTGGCAGAATCTGCAGCCACCCAAACCCTGAACTCTAAACCCTAAACCCTAAACCCTAAACCCTAAATCCTCTTCCCCAAACCCAAACCTTATGACGCTACACCCTAAACCCTAAACCCTAAACTGTCTCTTCTGTACCTCTGGGATGTCTTTGAACTTCGTGCCGGAGATTTCCGAATGGGCCGTAGACTGAAGGCATCACAAACCTAAACCCTAAACCCTAAACCCTAAGCCCTAAACCCTAAACCCTAAACCCACACTCAAAACCCCAGGTCCAAGTGCATAGAGTGTATGCATACACAGGAGAAGATGTCTCTGTTGAATTGAGGAGATTGAAGGTTTGGCCTTTAGGGTTTAGGGTTTAGGGTTTAGGGTTTACCTGCGGAGCGGTTTGCAGCTCTGGAAAGAGGGGTTTAACGAGGCCCTCCCCACCTTCCCTCTGCAGCAGCAACCCTTCTGCCTCTGGGGCCCCTGGGGCCCCCCCTTGGGGGCCCCCCGGGGGGCCCCCAAGGGGGCCCCCCAAGAGGCCTCCTAAACCTTTTTGCAATATATTTGCAGACTCCTCTGAACCCCTTTTCGTCGCTCTACTGGGAGCCCCCGGGGCCCTGGGGCCCCCAGTAACCCGTGGAGCCCCTACAAAGGTTAGGGGCCCCTCTGGGGGCCCCCTACGTTGCAGCATATGCTGCTGGGCTTCAGCCCAGTGAAAGGCTAAACCCATGGACGGGGGGGACCCCCAGGGGGCCCCTTTGGGGTAGAGGGGCCCCCAAAGACGTGAGGGCCCCTTCCCAGGTTGCAGTGAGACAGCAGCAGCAAATAAAGAAGATAAAAGGAAGGCTAAAACAGCAAACAATAACAAACAACCACACGCCTTAAATCCTTTCCAGGGGCCCCCACGGGGGCCCCCCCACCACCAAGAGACCTCGTAAGAAATGAAGGGAGGAGGGGGGCCCCCAGGGGTACCCAGTTTGTCTTTAGGGGCCCCTAAGGGGCCCCTGGGGGCCCCCTTCTTGGACTTCATGGTTCAGGGGCCCCCAAGGTAGTCGAGGGGAGGGGGCCTCGGGGCTGCGGTATGCATAGGCAAGGCGGGGGCCCTGGAGGTGAAGACAAAGAGGGATAAACAGCGAGAAGACAAACAAAAAATAAGAAAATAAGTTGCAGCAAACAGCAGAAACAAAGGCTGAAAACAGATTATCGGGGGGGGGGGGCCCCCTCACCGCAAAGGAGGCCCCGGGGTTTGCTCCTCCTTTTTGACGAGAGTTATAACAAAAAAACAGAAAAATTAAATAATTAATTCATTTTAACAACAAAAACAATAAATAATTACGCTTGGAAGCTTGAGACTGCGACAGACGTTGGTTTCCCTGGGGGCCCTTAGGCGGTCGGTCGCGAGCGGGGGGGGGGCCCCCAGGGGGCCCTCCTGGGGGGCCCCCCTCTAGCGGCCCTCCATGGGGGCCCTTTTGAATTATTTTCTGCATTTTTATTCATATATTGATAGCAAACCCGCTTAGGTATTGCATTTAGAGTTAATCAGTTTGCTGCTTCTTTTTTTTTGTTTTGCTGCAGCAGGTCCCTCACCGCATCTTCTTTGTCTGCTGCTGTTAAGCTCGAAGGGGGCCCCTTGAGGGGGGCCCCCTGGGAGGCCCGTGCTGCAACAGCAACAACTGCTGCTGCTCGTGATCCCCCTGGGATGCCCTTGCTGTTGCTGCTGCTTCTGTAGCAGCAGCAGCAGCAGAAGCAGCAGCAGCAATAGCAGCAACAGAAGCAGCAGCAGCAGCAACAGCAGCAGCTTGTGTAGAGGTTGTGGGGTTTTGAAGGGCCCTCTGTTCCAGCTGCAGGGGCTTCGTATGTTGGGGGCCCCCTGAGACTGTCACGGCAGCGACAGGGCCCCTTATACTAATTGTTTATCTATTTGTTTTCTGCTACACTGTACAAACATATATATATATTCTATTTATACAATAAATAAATATATATACGTGTATATCGGCTATGAGCGGATGGGGCCCCTCGGCTACTTCATCCCCTTCAGACCCACAACAGCCTTGGGGCCCCCCGCTGTTGTAGGGGCCCCCAACGCTCTCCTGAAAATAGGGGGGCCCCCAAGAGCTCCCCTATGGGGGCCCCTATGGGGGCCTTTAAGGGGGGCCCTAAGAGGGCCTTTAAGGGGGCCCCCAGGGGGGCCCCCTGCAGCTGTGCATACACCGCATGGGCACCATAAGTGGCCCCTGCAGCTCCTCTCGATGCACTGTAGGGAAGGGCACTGCAGGTGCTTCTGGGGGGCCCCCGAGTCTAGAGGGGGGCCCCCTGAGTCTAGATGGGGGCCCCCAGAGTCTAGGGGGGGGCCCCCTGGATCTATTGGGGGGCCCGCCGGGCCTATAGTAGGGCCCCTGTGTGGCGGGGAGTGCCTTTTGTGTGCAGAGGGGCCCTCGAAGGTGTGCAGTGTTTTGCTGCTGTCTCTTCTTACAAAAGAAACAAAAACACAAAGGAAAAAAGAAAGGGGGGGCCCCCAGCAGCAGCAGCAGCAGCAACTGCAGCAGCAGCAACAGCAGCACGTAAAGATATGCACTGCGGATCTGCTGGGGAGCCTTACGTTATCTCTCCATCTGCTGCCTCTGGGGGACCTCCTTAGACTCTCGTGGGCCCTCCCTGCCCTCACAGACTGCAGCAGCAGCAGCAGCAGCAGCAGCAACACCAGCAGCAGCAGCAGCAACAGCACTGTCAGTGACAGCGGCAGGTGCATGCGCTGCAGCTGGAAACATGGGCAGCTCCGGATGTTCCCTCCACAGCAACAGCAACAGCAACAGCAGCAGCAGCAGCAGCAGCAGCAGCAGCAGCAGGGTAGCTGGAGGGAAGCCAAAATGTGTCTCACTTTGGAGTTGCTGCAGCAACTCTCTACCCGCCTGCTGCCGAGGGATTATGAAGCAGCAGCAGCTGCAGCAACAGGTGCACCCGCAGCAGGAGCAGCAGGATCACCAGAAGCAGCAGCAGCAACAGCAGCAGCAGCAGCAGCAGCAAATGTGAGCGCCGAAGAATGGGCGAAGGCTGCGGGAGGTTTGAGTCGGCTGCTGCCCCGCAGCAAATGCCTCGGTGAGGCTCCTGCTGCTGCTGATGCTCCTGTTGGTGTTGCTGCTGCTGCTGCTGCTGCTCCTGCAGTGCGAACCCTTGTGGCTCGGCTGGCGGTTCTTGCAGCAGAAGCAGCAGCAGCTGAAGCAGCAGCAGCAGAGGCAGCAGCAGCAGAAGCAGCAAGTGTACCTATAGAAAAAGGAGAGGAAGCTGGGGGCCCCCCCACCTTCAGGACTTGGGCTTTGCTGCTGCATGCAGGCAGCAAACTTCTGCTGCCGCTGCCACCCGTCGTGATGGAGACCCTGCAGCAGCAGCTGCAACACCAACTGCAGCAGCAGCTGCAGCAGCAGGGGGCCCTTCTGCAGCGCTTAAGGGGCTTCCAGACCGCTGAATGCCTTCGCCCAGCAGCAGAAGCAGCCCCAGCAGCAGGAACAGCAGCAGCAGCAGCAGCAGCAGCAAATACAGGTGCAGCAGCAGCTGACATAGTGTGGGGCCCCACAGGTAGAGTTTGCCGTGATGTTTGCAGTCTGCTGCAGAGCCTTGCGAAGCTGCACGAGGGGTCGCTGCTGCTGCTGCTGCTTGCTGCTGCATACTCAACTCTCACCAACTATTTCTATGCTGCTGCAGCGCAACTGGCAGCTGCACCCTGCAGCAGCAGCAGCAGCAGCAGCAGCAGTCCCACCGACAGCAGCACCAGAAGCAGCAGCAGGGACGGCAGCAGCAGCGGCGACTGCAGCAGCAGCAGGGACAGCAGCAGCAAGCAGGCTGAGCTGCAGCAGGCAGCAGAATGGCTAGCAGCAGACGCTGCAACAGCAGCCTCTGCCCTCGCGGTAGCGATGGGTTTGCTGCATGGCAGCCCAGCAGCAGCACAAGCAGCAGCAGCAGCAGCAGCAGCAGCAGCACCAGTAGCAGCAACAACAGCAGCAGCAGTAGTGGTGCCGCTGCAGCAACTGTGGTGTTGTTTTTCTGCTGCAGTTGGCTCGCTGGCGGCTGCTGACCTGCTGCTGCTGCAGGGCCCCACAGCAGCAGCAAAAGGCCCAGCAGCAGCAGCAGCAGCAGCAGCAGGGATTTGTCCGGAGGTTTCGGTTTCTGGGGGCCGTCAGGCAGTTGCTGCTGTCCTTGCAGCAGCAGCAGCAGCAGCAGATGACCGTCTTGCAGCGGCAGCAGCAGCAGCAGACGGCTGTCTTGCTGCAGCAGCAGATAATGGAGGGGTTGGGGGCCCTCTTAACGCGGTGCTGCGGGCTCTGCCCCTGAAAGTGCTTCGCTATCTACAAACGAAGGTAGAAGCAGCCGCAGCTGCTGCTGCTGTTGTTGTTGCTGCTGCTGCTGCTGCTGACCTTCCTACAATCCTGCTGCTGCGCCTGAACCTCCTACAGTGCTGCTGCTGCTGCTGATGCTGCTGCCGAACCCACTGAAGTGCTGTTGGTGCTGCTGCTGCTACCTGTACTGCCGCCGCTAGTGCGGCTGCTAATGCACCTGCTGCTATTGTTGCTATTGCTGCTGCTGCTGCTGTTGCTCTTGCTGCTGTTAGGTGGAGTTGGCTGGGGCCCCTTCTGGGCGTTCTTCGCGTTTGGAGTGGGAGGTAAATGCTGCCTGTCTCTCTTTCTGTTTCATTTGCTTCTCTTTATATATATATATATATAAATATAAATATATATATATATATATATATATATATATGTCTT
>NW_013550016.1:0-8325 GCF_000499425.1 Eimeria acervulina | reverse complement strand
ATATATATATATATATATATATATATATGTCTTGCTGTCTGTCTGTCTCTGTCTCTGTCTCTGTATCTGCATTTGTCTGTCTTCTTTTTTTTGCTTGGCTTGTGTCTGTCTTTGTTTTTTTAGGGTTTAGGGTTTAGGGTTTAGGGTTTTTTTCGTCTCTCCTCTTTGTCCCTTCGCTCTCTCTCTCTCTCTCTCTCTCTCTCTCTCTCTCTCTAGTATATTTTATGTTATTTACCCTGTCTGTTTATTTTATATATACTTCGTCTCGTTTGTTTGTCTCTGTATACACCCCAACTATCTTCTTCTTGCTGCTCTCTCTTTTGCTTCTGTCTCCTCTCAGGTGTTCCAGGCAGCTCAACGTCTCTACATGCTGGGGGCCCCTGGGGGGCCCCAGGGGCCCCCCAAAGGCCCCCAGGGGCCCCTCGGGGACCCCCAGCCCATGGGGCCCCCCACGGGGTCTCAGCAGCAAGGGGCCCCCAGGGGCCCCCAGCAGCAAGGGGGCCCCAGGGGCACCCAGCAGCAAGGGGGCCCCAGGGGCACCCAGAAGCAAAGGACCCCCAGGGGCCCTCAACAGGAAGGGGCCCTCAGGGGCCCCCAGCAGCAGGGGCCCCCCAGGGGTGTTGGTGGCGCATTGTGCGTGTATAGGGGGGCGCCCGTGTTGTGTTTTTCTGTTGACTGTCTTCTGGTGTATAGACAGGGCCCCTATGCAGCTTATTTTAATTCAATAGGATTGAGAGTGAAGTAGATAACACAGAATGCATATGCTGCTGCTGCTGCTGCTGCAGCTTCCAGTGCAACAGATACTGCTGCAGCTGCTGCAGAAGCAGCATTTTGCTGCAGGAGCAGCCGCTGCTGCTGCTGCTGCTGGCTTGGTGTTTGCTGCTGTGGAGTGGTTGGTGCTGAGAAAAAGAAATATATTCTTACTCTGCGCCTACCCAGCAGCAGCAGCAGCAGCAGCAGCAGCAGCAGCAGCAGCAGCAGCAGCAGCAGGTTGCAGTGGGACGGCGGCTGACCGCTGCCGACAGGGGTGTTTGCGCCGTCCTTCTTTTGTTTTTTTGTAATAAAATCAAATTAATATTACAATTATTAAAATAAATATTGATATAATTAATTAAATATTTAATTTAGGTAGTTTAAAAGATCAAATTGCACAGCAGGAAAGGAAGCTTCGCTTGCTGCTGCAGTCACGACAGCAGCAGCAGCAGCAGCAGCAGCAGCAGCAGCAGTGTTCGCATCGAGACTGCCGAAGCACGGCTGCGCCTTGCCTCAGCTCTTGTAGGTCTTTGCTCTTTACTTTCATTTTGTCTTTTTATTTATTTGCTTCTTTTACTCCCCCTTATCTCTCCTCATACACCGCGAGACGCCGCAGCAGCAGCCGCAGCAGCAGCAGCAGCTGCAGCAGCAGCAGCAGCAGCAGTTCCACCGCTCGCTCTCGGATGTATGTACACCACAGGAAGGCAGCAGCCTTTTCTGCCCCCTTTTCCGCAGACAAAGAACTGCATTGAGGTCAATCCCAATACAACCCCAAAACCCTAAACCCTAAACCCTAAACCCTAAGGTCCAAGTGTAGCCCTATGAATGTTGGGGGGTCTCTTTCGGCGCAAGAAGCAGCAGCAGCTGCTGCGGCAGCAGGAGCAGCAGCAGCAGCCCCTGCGCCCTTTCTCCATCCTTCTCTTTCAGGAGCATCATGGCTTCCCTCTGCTGCCTCTCCTGCTGCAGCAGCAGCAGTTCCTGCAGCAGCAGCAGCACCAGCAGCAGCAGCAGCAGCCCCTACAGAAGCAACAGCAGCAACAGCAGCAGCAGTCCCTGCAGCAGCAACAGCAATAGGTGCTGCTGCTCCCTCTATGGGGGTATCTCCACAATGGGGGCCCCCTTGGGGGCCCCCAGGGGGTCCCCTTGGGGGCCCCCAGGGGGCCCCCTTGCCCTGGGGGCCCCCATCAGTAACAGGGTACCCTCAGGGGGCCCCCCCTACGCCTCAGTTGGAGGCAATTAATGTTCGGGTGTCTGCATTAATGGACTTGGTGAGAAGAAGCAGCAGAAAGAGAAGATATTTAAAAGGGAGGGTTTAGGGTTTAGGGTTTAGGGTTTAGGGTTTGGAGGGAGAGGCTGTAGTATTTATTTTGTTTTTTTCTCTTTTTGTTTGTTTTGCTTTGCATGCTCGTAGCACTTGTTTGTTTTGATTGTTATATTTGTTTATTTATTTGTTTGTTTTCTTCTTTGTTTGTTATTTTATTTATTTATTCAAAGTGTGTTTTTAATTTGCCTCCCTTTTTATTGTTTGTCTTCTGCTGCTCGCAGTACCAGCAGCAACTCGTTGAGCTCAACGCGGCGCACACGACGCTCCTCGTAAACCCTAAACCCTAAACCCTAAACCCTAGAGTTCTCTTCTTTAAGATTTCTGTTTGTCTTATTGTTTGTAGGTTATTTCTTGTGCCTGGAGTTTGAATATTGAGGATTTAGCGTTGATGGCTTTGGCTTTAGGGTTTAGGGTTTAGGGTTTAGGGTTTAGGGTTTAGGGTTTAGGGTTTGTATATGCAGGAGGACCAGGGTCAGCTCGCGCGTCTATTGGCGCCTTATTTAGACAGCGACGGGAGGCCCTTGCTGCCGCTGAATGAAGATTTGCTGCTATTAAAGAGAGGCATTGATCTTAGGCTTCTAGAGTTCGAAGAAGACTGCAAAAGGATCCAAGTAAGCAAACAAAACCCTAAACCCTAAACCCTAAACCCTAAACCCTAGAAACCCTAAAAACCCTAAATCCTTTAAAAAAACGACAGCTAAAGCCCGCAGAGATATCCTAAACCCTAAAACCCTAAAACCCTAAAACCCTAAACCCCTAAACCCCTAAACCCCTCAACCCCTAAACCCTAAACCCTAAAGGAAGGCAGATAATGCAGCACAGCGTTCATGATCGCCGAACAGATACACCGGATACACTCAACGCTAAACCCTAAACCCTAAACCCTTAACTTTAAACGACGAATCACCATCCTCGTAAAAGGCGAAAGGGAATAAACCCTAAACCCTAAACCCTAAAATACAATAGTTGCAGTACTGCACTTGAAGGAGTCGAGCATTCCACATAGCTTAAAACCCTAAACCCTAAACCCTAAACCCTAAACCCTAGCTAAGCCTAAAACAGTAGAACAGGATATTTAGCAGCCTGAGGAGCATGCAGCGTAGGTGTACGGGCTGATTTATGAATATCTTTCTATGCGTTTTGTTTAGAAGTGGTTTTAAGGTTTATATTTAATTGTTGTTTGCTGCTGTTTGTTTGTTTGTTTGAAGAAAACTGAAAAGACTCTGCAAAGACAGTTGGATGATTTGTCGCTGGGCTACGATGCGATGGTCTTAGAAGCGCAGGGTGAGAAGGCGTATCTTCATGCTTTGCAGTGTATATACAGTAATTCTTATTCAGGTGTATATGCACCTTATTCAGGTGTATATGCACCTTATTCAGGTGTATATGCATCTTTTTCAGGTGTATATACCTCTTATTCGGGTGTATATGCATCTTATTCAGGTGTATATGTATCTTATTCGGGTGTATATGCATCTTATTCAGGTGTAAATGCATCGTATTCGGGTGTCTTGATGCCTTGCAGTGTATATACAGTAGTTCGTATTCAGGTGTATACGCATCTTATTCGGGTGTATCTGCTTCGTATCTTATTCGGGTGTATATACATCTTATTGGGGTGTACATACATCTTACGTGGGTATGTGTACACCTCGGGGTGTATATACATCTTCTTTAACTGTATCTTCATCTTATTGAGGTGTACATATACATCTATTCGAGTGTACCGCATATTGGGGTGTATATGCAGACAATGATGTACGTACACCGCGGGGTGTACGCAGAGAGAAAGACCAAAGGAATGCTCTTTTTATTTTGTATATTCATTTATATATATACAATATATAATATATGCATATATATGTATATATATCTATATTTATGTATATGTATATATATAATATATATATATATGTATGCATGCATATTTATATGTATGCATATATAGAATAGTGTGTTATGTCTATTATATATTGTAATATAATTGTAATAATAAATTAAATAAAGAGATGTTTAGAAATGCATGAATATCTGAATTGAAGAAAAGTTTGCACGTATGAACATTTAAACATATAACTGCGGTGTACATACACCTGGATTTATACATATATTCATATATATAATATATTTATGCCTATATATTTATATATTTATATTTATATTTCTATATATTATTATTTATATTTATATTTATATTTATATTTTTAATATAGCATCGCCTTGGTTCTATTTTTATCTGCAGGGTTTGCTGAGTCGAAGTTAATGGGGCAGGTGAAGGACCTCAGGAAAATCATCTAGTGAGGGTTTAGGGTTTAGGGTTTAGGGTTTAGGGTTTAGGGTTTAGATGGGTTGTTTGTCTCGGTGCTGATATACTCTATATTTATTCGTTTACTTTCATATCATGCGCATTTGTTTATTTATTATTTATTGTCTTCTCCCTTTGTCTATTATATTTAATTAATTAATTAATTTATCTATTTATTTATTTATTTATTTATTTGTCATATTTATTTATTTATTTTGTGTCGTTCGTGAGGTATTTTCCTATCCCCCTAAAATTTTTCTTCCTTCGTCTGTTTTATTTAATTTGTTTTGTTTTTATTTATTTAATTTGTTCTAACATTTTTTATTTATTTAATGTGTTTTAATTTGTTTTATTTATTATATTTGTCTGTGGGTTTCCTTTATGTTATTAACTCTGTTTATTTTTTAATTTTGTTTTTGTCGTTTGTTGTATGCATGTATTATAAAATAATATATTATTTATATGAATATTATATGTATATATATATTATTTTAATGTATATTTCTTTGTCTTTGTTTGTGCTGCATGCACCGCTTTATATATACTTCATTAGTATTTATTTTGTTTGTTTTTGTTTAGTTTGCTACAAATGGAGTTAGATGAATTGCATTTTCAAAGAGATATCTCAGCAGAAGAAGCAAAAAGACTGAGGGCTGTTTGCCGCTATGGAGATTGGGTCCAAGACGGTATAAACCCTAAACCCTAAATAAACCCTAAGCCCTAAACCCTAAACCCTAAACCCTAAACCCTAGGCTCTTTGGTGGAGTGTACACGTGCACATTGTATGGGATACTCAAGACGTTTCACAACAATTCACTTGTCGCGCTGGCCTTAGGCATAGGGTTTAGGGTTTAGGGTTTAGGGTTTAGGGTTTAGGGTTTAGGGTTTAGGGTTTGCATTCGCTGCAGGTCTCGCCGATCCTCTCGAGCCGCCTCAACTCACCCCCCGTACTCTCCATCAGAAATACAGCGGGGCGCCAGTGCAGCCAGTGTACGCTCCAAACCCTAAACCCTAAACACTAAACCCTAAACCCTAGAGCATCTTCTGTTGCATTGCCGGCTGTGCGCCCACGGCGCCTATGTACATATATATTACATATATATATTATATATATTATATATATTATATATATTATATAAATATAATAAATATATATTTGTATATAAATAAAGAGCAGAAGTTGCTACAAAGTGTTTTGGGTTTGTATTTGAATTTGTTGTTTGATTTTTTAAACTAAAAAATTTTTTTAAATTTGTTTTTGGGGTGTACGTACACCTGGGTGTTTCTGCAGGTCTCGCGCAATTTGTAGCAAGACTATATCTAAACCCCTTCGTACTTCTGCACAGCAGCAGCAAAAGATAGACGAGAGAGAGGGGGGGGCCCCCAAGGGGCCCCCGCCTGATGATGATGATGCAGCAACTGAAGATAAGGGGGCCCCCGTATGGACTCGTATTCTTTCAGGGTGGCTTTCAGGAGCAAAAGAAGACAGCAAGGGGCCCCCTAAGGGGGCCCCTAAAGGGGGGGCCCCCAAGGAGGGGGCCCCCAAGGGGGCCCCCAGGGGGCCCCCCAAGGGGGCCCCAAGGGCGGGGGGCCCCAAGAGGGGCCCTAAGGATGAGGTGTATGAAGAGACGGTAGAAGCAGAGGGGCCCCCTATTAAAGAAAGAAATGGATATGAATGGAGGCCTTCAGCTTATGAAGTTGATAGAGACAGATATATAGATAGAGACAGATATAGAGACAGAGATAGATATATAGATAGAGACAGATATATAGATAGATATATAGATAGAGACAGAGATATGTATTTCGATAGAGATAGAGGCAGAGACAGATATATTATAGACAGAGACAGAGACAGAGACAGGGAGGGAGAGAGTTATATTGATAGAGACAGATATATAGACAGAGACAGAGACAGAGATATACACTTCAACAGAGACAGAGACAGAGACAGATATGGGGGTATATACGAAGACAGAGAAGGAGAGCGCGACAGGTATAGAGGGCAAACGAGAAAAGTTAGAGAGGACAGAGACACAGCCAAACCATCAAGAGAGGGGGCCCCACGCTCTCATTCGATTCGCACTTCAGCTGCTGCATACGAGGGGCCCCCTGAGGGTAGAAGGGGTTCAGGGGGCCCTAGAGATGAGGGGCCCCCTAGGCGTTGGAGGGCCCCCCCTTCACTGCCTTCGAGCTGGTCTGAGGAGAGTTTAAAGTGGAGGGGGGGCCCCCATAGGGGCCCCCATGGGGGCCCCCTAGGGGCCCCCGGAGTTCGTCATTCTCGCAGCGACGAGGGGCCCCACATGCACTCTGAGATTGAGGGGGGCCCCCCTGCTGTATCAAAGGAGAAGAGGGGGGCCCCCCAGTTGGAGGGGGGCCCCCAGGGTTCGCAGGGTAATAGGAAGCAGCAACATGAGGGGGCCCCTTCCTCAGCAAGCAGCAGAGATTCAGCAAAAGAGTATAGCCGCACCAACAATACAAAGCAAGCATGGGGGCCCCCCTCACGTCTTCCTAGCAAAGACACAACAGGGGCCCCCAGGGGGCCCCCCTCTGACTATGGCTTACCTGTTGGGGGCCCCGCAGAGCAACTGTTAAGTAGAGTTCAGAGGCTGGGATCGAGAACGATCCCGTCTCCCCAGTTGGTCTCCCCTGCGACTTCTCAGCGGGGTGCGGGGCCCCCGGGGGCCCCACAGCATCAGGGGGCCCCCGCTGGGGGGCCCCATGGGGGCCCCCAAGGGGGGCCCCCCTCTCTATTGCTCTCTAGGCAGGCATCTTCTTCTGCTTTCTTGGGGTCTGTTGAAGGGGGAGGGGTTCAGGGGTCTCACCGCAGCGGAGACAGTGGGGCCTCTGTTAGAGAGGCGGGCCCCCAGGGGCCGCCCTCAGCTCCTCGCATGCATGCAGCAGGCATGGGGGCCCCTGGGGGGGCCCACTTGATAAGAAGGACGAGCAGTTTAGAAGAGCAGAGAAGCAAAAGAAATGCAGAGGGAGAGGGGGGCCCCCATAGTGATGGAGGCTCTGTCTCTAGTGCTGGGGGGCCCCCCGTCTCTCCTTTAGATTTATCTCGTCTAAGGGGGCCCTTAGAAGAGAGACATTAAAATTATTTATTTGTTGTTTTATAAACGTAAAACAAAAACAGAGACTGAGGGAGAGGCTTCTGTTTATTGCTGAGACTCTTTGATTATAAACCCTAAACCCTAAACCCCTGTTGGGCCTACTTGTAGAGGCTTACTCGTCTTCACTTCTATAGATAGACATATTTATATTATTTTTTATTTGATGCTGCATGCGGCCCCGAGGGGGTGAGTGCAGCTGCCGCTGCAGATGCTCTCCCATCTAAACCCTAAACCCTAAACCCTAAACCACCGTTGATAGGGTGATGTTTTATCAGCTTTTTAGGGCCCTCTGTTTGTCTGTCTTTGTTTGTTTGTTTTTATTTTTATTTGTTTGCCTGTCTCTTTATTTTCTCTCCTTATTTTCTCTTTCTTTTTAATCTTCTTTGTTTATCTTTTTGATGTCTTTGGTATTTGCTTGCATTAACTCATTTAAATGCAGCTTGAGGGCATCGCAGGGGGCCCCCAAGCCATATCAGTTCGCCTTCATAGGGACCCTAAACCCTAAACCCTAAACCCTAAACCCTAAACCCTAAACCCTAAGAAGTTAGTTAGGGGAGAGGTTGAGACAGTTTAGAGGCCCCTGGCCTTCCTAGAGGTTCAAAAGAAACCCTAAACCCTAAAACCCTAAACCCTAAACCCTAGACCCTAGGGGCCCCTCCTCTCTCTAAACCCTAAACCCTAAACCCTAATCCTGCGTCTGGTCTCTCAGTAGGCCTTGCATTGCTGCAGATTAAGGGTTTTGCTGCCCTTTGTTTGTGCAGCAGCTGCTGCTGTTATTGCTTCTACATGCTTCATATATATATATTTATATATATTCATATATATATATA
>NW_013550017.1:25273-45850 GCF_000499425.1 Eimeria acervulina | reverse complement strand
GGTGTTTGTGTGTTTTGCAGCATCCAATAGAGGTCAGCAGAGGAAAAGCGATGCTTGTGCCGTCCTTACGCGCAGCCGCGTAAGACGTATATCCCTTTTTTGCAGAGTGTTCACATCCTTGCCATTTCCCGTCTCTCGCTCTGCCTGCTACCCGACACACGCATGCCGCCGCAGCCAGCTTGGACTGGGTGGGGCACCGAAGGCACAGAGTTTCAGTCCATCTATCAGAAATTCCGTAAAGTGCCAAAAGCTGCGCAGAGGAAGTCACGGGGGTAGGGACAACCCTCGGGGGAGGGCTGATGGTGTAGGGGTATCACGTTTGCTTTGCATGCAAAAGGTCCGGGGTTCAATTCCCCGTCAGTCCAATGCTTTTGCCATCTCCGTTTTCAGTGGTGTTTAGGTTAACTCACTTTAGAGTGCAGAAGTTTGATGGACACTTTGTGTCTGTACCGGCATCAAAATGACGTGCATTCGCCTGTGGGTCAAGTTGTGGGGAAGCGAGGAAAACTCCTGCGTAATGGTGTGTGTATCCATTCAGCCTCATCTTTTTGTGCTGTGACAATCACTGAAATATAACGTATCGTGCGCTTCGTCGGAGCATCGCTGCGGGGTTCATCAGATCAGAATAGTCGGAGCGCGGGCTCGCGAAGAGCACTTTCGCGAAGAGTGGTTCGGCTGCCACTGGTCTCCAAGCATCCTGAGAGCGGCGGTACAGGGGCATGGGCCTGCTATAGAGAGAGGAGGGCCGGTGGTACGCCGCAGCACTCGGTGCTGCAGCTCAGACTGCACCACGTCCAAGAACACCCACACCACTTTTGGTGACGCACTAACGCCATTGGCAAGTTTTAACACATGTAGCTGGTTCTCAGTAGCCTAGCAGTGCGCAAAAAGACATGTATGTGCAGACGTGGGAGAGACAATGTTTCATAGGCTACGGCTCTTTTCCCAGAGGGAGCCCGCCACTGTAAGCGTGGCTGCACACGGGATGGAAGTAGCGCGGGTGCGGGAGGGGGCGGTGAGAGGGGCAAAAACCCTGAGTGCACAAGTGGAAAGAAAAATGACCAGGAAAGAGGGCGAGGGCATCAGCATTGTTGTTGCTGCTGGCTGCATGCGCAGTGTCACGGCCTCTAGTAGCCCCAAGCACTGGGTTCCCTGTGCCTGGGTTAGGAAGTGCATTTTAATATGAGTAGTCCAACCTCGACAAAAGCGTTTATTGAGCCCCCGCCGATGAGCAGAGTCAGAGCGAGCGTTACTGGGCGGTTCCGTCCAGCCCCAGAGAGGGGGCTGCAGTCCCAAAGCACCTAGCCGACAACACTTTCACTGGAAAGCATTGAAGCGTCATCAGATGCGGCATCGAGATAGCCATAGCTAGAGGGAAGGGCTCGTATCAAACCGAAGAATAGGTGGCTCCCGAGTGAATGTAGATATAAAGAATTGGGCCCCTCTAAACACGTACGAAAGCAATTGTCCACAGGTTTTCCACTGAATATTGTGTCCTGGCTGCCATCGGCGAAGCATAATCGCTGATTACGTTTCGCCGGCAATTGAGTAGGCTGGTAGGTTGCACTTCCTTGCCGTAGTTTCAGATTTCAAATCCACTTGGTAGCCTCTGCCATGTAGAGCGAGTAACTCCTGACCATTGATACGACGGAGCGTTCACTCATGGGGGAGCAGTTAGTGTGACTATTGTTGTTTTTCTCCATCATTGCGCCGAAAGCTGCGTGGGATTCAGGCCGGTATTTTGTTTCTCTGCTTAGTCTGCTCATAGTCGTAGCCCCGCAATGCCGAACTGTGCGGCGTTTTTGTTGCAAGAATATCAGACGAACAGCTCGGTGCGTCACCCTGGCCTGCTGCGTGCCGGGCTCACAGGACCCCTTCTTGTCTTCTTCGGGGAGGGGCTGGCATTCAAAGCCCCAAAATTCGTGGATTCGATTTGTAGGCCATCTCCACACCCTTTATCTGGTTTCATAGCTAGGGCGTTGGACGAGGAGCTTTTTCTCCCTTTGGCGTTCAAGTACTTTAACGCATCAGCAAGTTCCATCCATTCAAAACTTGTTTTCACGTACCATTTCAGTTATAAATTGGTTCTCTCGACAGGGCAGCTCAGCAATGAACCACTGATGTAGAAACTCTGAGTCCACCACTGGCGATCCGATTACCAAGGACTTCTTACCAAGGACTTCTACGTCTCGATGTTGCACTCTATCAATAGCTTCCCTTCTCCGAGTTTCCTTATCTTGTCAGAGTCTTCTTCCCTGCTGACGTAGAGATAAACCCACGCCATAGCGCATTTCAGAAGGCTTCCATAACTTGGATGTGCTTTAGAGTATTGGTAGACTTACTGAATGCACTCACCATCTTGGTGCCTCCCCTTCTAATAACGAAGGTGTCAATAGCAACTGTAGCTATTCGACTGCATTTTGAAGACGAAAATACAAATGCATTGGAGAAAGGTGCTCGTCCACTGCCCCTGCAACGGCGCGTCCGTCATTTCTGGACAGTGGGAAAAGACGAAGGCATCATTCATGAATAGAAGAATGCCTTTAAAACATTTTCTGGTGGGCAGGATGCAGATACCGCGCTGGTTTCAACGAGACGGTGCTCTCACCCATTGGTATCTTCCCCACCAGAGGGGCGTTCCTGACCACCCTACGCCATGGACGAGGTAAACAGGGCTGAACTTTGAAAGATTTCGGGAGCTTCCGAAACTTGCCCATTCCTTCTTAGATCACCTTTGGCACCTCTTGCTGTTACGCGCCTGACAACTGTACTGCCGGGGTGGGTTTTCGTTTCTCGCTCCTGTCCTGATGAACCATGCGGCACCACCAGTGTAAGAGGAGTCCGCGATCTTCTCCGATTACCGTCTTGAGCTGCAGTGGAAGCAACAGATTTAAGATGAGTTGCTAGAAAGGAGCTGACCTTCCCTCCAGTTCCTAGACGTTATGGGCCCTTCAGTTCAAGGCTGTGGAGCTACGTGAGGCTGCATGGTATGAGTTGCAACTCAGCTTCTCTCAACCGATGTCGCAAGCCAGCCTTACATGCGAGCGAGCACACGAACCTCCGTTTGCTGTCTAACACCGTAGACAACTGCTGTGCTTCTGCTTGCGTGCAGGCTGCCTGCACAGACCAAGTAAGTATTCCTTTATCTACTCCATAGAGCATTCTACAAAAATAGTAATCCAGAGTGGTGTCTGTAGGCAATCCAGCGGGTCGTACGCGCTTTATTTATGTTAGGTGACAATTAAAACTTCATTAACAGTGGAAAGACACATTAAAATATCTTTATTTGATGCTATCTGCAGATATGAATATTCTTTTTCAGCGGACTCCCCGACAGACGACGGCAGCAAGAAGCATTGGTTATGTATCGCCCTCTGAATTTCCTATGACCTAACTTAGATTCTATGCTTATGAATTTTGTTAAAGTGCTTTTTTTCTGTTTATTTATTTGAATACAAAGGAGGAAAAGAGCGACACAGATAATACATGATCAGCGCCGGGCGGCTGTCGTGCCGGTTTCTTCTGTGCATGCATGTTGGGTTTAAATGAAACGGTGAGATGAGGAAGTTGAGAACTGCTGTTTTATTCAATAGCTCTTTTGTGCAGGGGTTATTATTCTTCTATTCCGGGATATATTCTTGAAAGAATAATATTTTTCCCCCGGTTTCGGCGGTCGCTACCGCTCTGTTTGTCTGTTGGAAAGACAGACGGACGCCGACGGATCTGCACTTCATCTTTTATTTTTTTTTCGCATGCAGTTGAATAGAAGAAGGAGTTTTTGTTTATTTTCTCTGTTTTCTCTTTCCGCCGCCTTTGCAGCAAGATGACCGCGCGTGTTCTTCATTCTCGTTGGGCAGTGGTATTATTCATCTGGCTGGCATGTTTGGGGTGTATATGCACCTCTGCGTTTGAGGCGTCTATCGACTTGGGCCCCGCTCAGCGACGCTGCATCGGAGAGCAGCTGAGCAAACATGTGTTGATCGTAGGGGAGTTCCGCGTCTCGCATCCTGCTCCTACCATTCCTGGAGGCGGTGCAGCAGGGCCCCTGCTAATGCACGTGCATGTAACAGACCCTGCAAACAAGACACCTGTATTTCAACAGAGCAGCCGAGATCGCATCAAGACCGGGTTTACCAGCACGAAACCAGGCGTGCATATGTTCTGCGTGAAGAATTTGTCTCAGCAGCAAATCACTGTGGATGTGCAGCTGCTGTGGGGCCCTGCAGCACGTGACTACAGCCAGCTAGCTAAGGCTGAACACATAGACGAGGTGATGCTGCAGCTGCTGCAACTCCAAGACAAACTGAAGCTCTATCATAACAACATCCTCTTCATGAGAGAACGCGACGAGCAAATGCGACAGCAGAACGAGCAAACCGCCACACAACTTATTCTCTTCTGCGGAGTCAATATTTTCTTCCTTGTAGCTTCGAGTGTTATCTCTGGTTTCTTCTTTAAACGCTTCTTCCGCTCTAAGAAGATCATTTGAGGTTCTGCTGCACGTGCTTGTGCATTGAAAGGAAAGGGCAAGGCGTTAAGGCATTCGAAGAAGACACACGAATAAAGAAGACAAGCGAATGGAGAAGGATTAGAACAAAGGCTAATTAGAGATTGAGGCTGCATGCAGATCGCGTGCGCTGCTGCTGCTTCAGCTGTACGTACACCCGATATCATCCCCAACACGGGCTGCGTAGACAGACAAACTTTACTGCTCTCCTGCCGCCCTCTTTAAGGACATAGGAAGCCCTGATGTGCATGCAGTTCAAGCTGGTGTACGGACACAAACCCTGGAATACTGCTTTTCTTTTCATGTTGATGCTGCACACGCATTTGTGCTGCTTCTATCGTCGCGTTCTTTTCCTACTGCGCAGTGTATGTGCCTGTATAGTTCCCCCAGCTTCTGCCGATTTTGTTTAATATATATAATTATTAGTACTATTGCATCCAGGTGTACAGACATGTATTGCAGTACATCTCCAAACGGACGGCAGAAGAAAGACAGAAAAGAACGAAAAGGATATATGCAGCACCTCCTATAGAACACAACGTCTTTCTTGCTGGAGGTTGGGTGTATGTACACCTCAAAAGGTTTGGGTGTACGTACAGCTCACAACGCCCGGCAGCCGCTTCAATGTACAACTATGCATGCAATTCGTGCAGTGTATTCTTAACGGGCATATTCAGACGCCTTCGATTGCATGAACGAATGCACGCATTGGAGTGTATACGCATGCTTCGGGGTGTATGCTCAGGCATTGAAGTACTTGCATGCATGGGGATGCATGCGTATTCAGCATTGGGGTTGGGGTGTACGCGCATGCAGCATTGAGGTGTATGCACATGCATTGGGGTGTATGCGGGTATATTGCGTATATATGATGTAGACACGTGTTAAAGCCGTGCATGCATTAAGAGGTTTTGCATGCATGCAGCATGTTGTGTTTGTTCTGTGTGCGCTGCTGCACACAAACAGACCAGAAGGAACATAAATTATAAAGGAACTAACGATTTAAATTGTTAAGCTAATTCAACTGCATGCAAACAAAGAAATGCATCACCAGCACAACAGGTTGAGGTGTACGTGCACGTCAACCTCGGCGTTCTGCTATGGTTAGTTGTTGCTTTCTTCTCCCTGTCTATATTCTTAGTATTGTAGTACTAACAAAAGGGGAGAAAAGCAGTTAATCTAACGCATTGACTAGCAGAAACATTGACAGCACCAACTAAACGTACACCCCAAAGCATGCGTTTTCTCTTGCTGTACTGCGAAACATACCTTTAGGGGTTTAGGGTTTCGGTGTGGCTGCCCCTACAGCTGAAGTTGAAGGCAGCAGAATCAATCAGTTATTTGTTTCTGAAGGGTTTAGGGTTTGAATAGCAGAAGGATTAGCTTATGGGCCTCCACGCTATTATCTCAGCTCAAAGTTAAGAGAGCAGTCTTCTGCAAGTGGATATAAACGGATTACAGATTACTTCTGCTTGTTAATCCCCTGTTGTATGCACGCCTTGCACTTGCATTCTTCTCGCCTCGTCTCCCTTTGCTAGTGACTCTCAACGCATACTTTGCTGCAATACACACGGGTAGCTACTTCAATAGCTAGCTATGCATGTGGGCTAGTTGGGTGGCTAGCTGGTTGGCTAGCTTTGTGGCTAGCTACTCGATAAGACGCGGAAGTGTGTGACAGTCTAGGGTTTAGGGTTTAAGGTTTAGGGTTTGGCGTAGCCTGATCTGTCTGAATTTGCTGAGAGTCGAGGAAGAGTTCAATAACAGTTAAATACTCTCTTTCTGCATGTACACAGCAAGAAGCGCTGCTGGTAACTATGCAAGAATCCGTCTCTGTCTCTTCTGTCTCATGTCTCTGCTCGATCTCTTCTGTCTCTTCTATGTCTTTCGTCTCTTCTATCTCTTCTGTCTCTTCTCGCTCTTGTGTCTCCTCTACCTTTTCTGTTTCTTCTATCTCTTCTGTCTCTTCTGTCTCTTCTCTTTTCTGTCTATCTTATCTTATCTGTCTCTTCTATCTCTTCTGCTGTTTCTCTCTTTGTGTGTCTTCTCTCTCTTCTGTTATTTCTTTGTCTTCTGTCTATTTTTCTGTTTGTCTCTTCTATTGCGTCTGTCGTTGCTGTATCATCTGTCTTTCTGTATCCTCTCCGCGCCATTATCCCCATGCTCTTCTGCTGCTGTGACTAGGATCTTTCTTTAAATATTAAAAAGAATTTATAATATCTTATATTTTATATTCATAATTTATAGTCCTTTATGAGCGATGTCATCGATATTAGCAGCAGTATTGTCACGCACTTTGCAGAGCAAGCACAGAGGTAATTGAGTAAATAAAAAGAAAGAAAACCTTTCTTAGAAAAACTTTGAGAGAGATTTCTTCTTTTGTTTGGTTCCCCTTAACTCTCTTTTTTCTTGCGTTGTTATTTTCTGGGTTTGTTTGTACTGTGGGTCCGTCTGTTACTGACCCTTCACCTCTCATTTATTGTTATTTTAATTTTTATTTTATTAAAATGCTTTAAATGATATATGAAAAATCTCCTTGTTGTCTCCCCTCTTGTTTTTCTACTGTTGTTATTCCTGTCTTACCTTCTTTTGGTCGAAGGGTGCTTGAAGTGGGTTTAATGCAAAAAACATCTTTTTAACAAAATAAACACTAATTTAATGCAATACACATTGTTTAAATGTAAAAAAGAATATTCTCTTTTTTAACATCCGCTGAGGCGAACAAACGAACAAAAATTATGGTTGAGGGAGTGACCTCCCGCTGCAGAGGGGGGGGTTAAAGGGTATAATAAAGGGTATAGAGGGTTTGTATTAGAGCATATATAAAACATTATTATATAATAAATAAATAAACAAATAAATGGTAAACATAATTTGACCTTTAATTTTGGTTTGTTGGGGAGATTTACACCCGCGTTTCTTTCATGCACGTGTGAAGGCTGCGGCTGCGGTGTCTGCACAGCAGGGTGGTTATAGGGGTAAATCGATAAATAAAAGGATAAAATGTATTCAAAAAACTTTGAAATTAATTATTTAATTCCATAAAATAAACAGGAGAAGCTCCATTCGGCTCCGTCTGTCGCTCCTCCCCTTTAGATCTGAGTACACCGCTAGAAGAAGATGCGCTGGGCTTAGACGCATAATATTTAGGGTTTATATTTAGTGTTTGAATTTCCTTTTTATTTCTTTTTGCTGCTTTTTTAAACCACCAACAACCCCAGCTGTCGCGGCCACAGCCAGAAAGGAATAGTTTCTGCTCGCCTCAGGCGCTGTTGCAGCTGTACGTACACCTCATTAAACAAAGCAAACAAAAACTAGAAAAAAGATGAATAAAAAAGCCAATGAAATTCCATTGGAAACAAACAAGAAAAACAAACTGTCGCCTAATGTCCCATCGAAAAAAGATCTTGACCCCAAACCCTAAACCCTAAACCCTAAACCCTAAAACATTCGAACGGGAGGCACACCAAAGCAAGGAAGCAAACAAAGCAGCAGCCAACTGGAGAAACTAACAAACAGACAAACGCATGGAGAACCTAACGGAGAGGCAGACGAAGAAATAAAAGCAGAAATCAGCAAAACAGCAAACCAACAAACCCGTTTAATCTTGTTTCAATCTAGCTCGCAGAGAAGATGGGGAATGTATGTCAACCCAACAAAAGACGGTTGGATCTGGAGGCCGACATTTGTTATCTTTTCTCGGATTCATACAGACAAGAAGGCATTAAAATACAGCAAGAAACTGCTGCACAATGTCCCCGCAACCTTACAGACAGAGACTGGTGTGTGCTGCTGCTGCAGCTGCAGCTTGGGCTGCTGTTGCTGCTGTTGTTTCTGTGATCATTCCTGCTGCTGTGGGTGCCTACCTAACCCGTTCCTGTTGCTGCTGTTGCTGCTACGGTCCCTGCTTCTCCCCACTGTGTCGCTGGTGCGGGAGCTTAAAATGCAGATGCTATATCTGCTGGCGTTGCTGCTGCTTGTGCTGCTGTTGCTGCTGCCGCTGGAGGCTTGCTGCTGCTCTTGCAGCTCTTGCTGCTGATAGAGGCGCAGCTGATGTTGCTGTTGCCGTCGCAACACCTGCTGGTGCTGCTGCTGCTGCTGCTGCTTTTCGTGTCGGGTGTATGGAAGACTATTTCTTTTCGTGGAGCTGTCGCTTCCTCCAGCTGCTGCAGCAACATGTTTGCCTGCTGCACTAACAGCCCACAGCAACAGCAGCAGCAGCAGCAGCAGCAGCATATGTGTGTGGGGTTTATTCAGGGCAGCAGTAATGGACAAGGGCCCGTCTCAGTGGCGAATGGTGCTACCAAGTAGTTTAAAAGAAGAAGAGGCAGCAGCAGCAGAAGCAGCAGCAGTTGAATACACTCCAGCTGAAAAACCTCGCCGATGGAGTGCAATGGGGGGGGCAGCTGCTGCTACAGAAGTGCAGATAGAAGGGATTACTGTAGATGTTAAAGAACTTCTCTCTCCCCGCACAGTTGCTGCTGCTGCTGCTGCTGCTGCTCCTGTCCCCGTTCCTGCTGCTGCTCCTGCTGATGCAGCTACTGCACCTGCAGAAGGAGCAGCTGCGGGAGACTCAGCAGCAGCAACAGATGCAGAGGGAGCAGCAGCAGCAGCAACAGCAACAGGAATCAGCAGTTGCGGGCGCTGGTGTCAGGTAGAGACGCAGCAGCGGGGCTGCTGCCTCGTGAGTTTTAATACTATGTGTTATTTGCTGCGACAGCTGCAGCAAGCTAACCGTGAGGCCCTAGAAAATGCAATAATATCACCTACGCTCCCGAGCTCAAAAAGAACAAGCGAAGAATTTCATAGAGCAGTACTCCTCCAGGCACAGCCAATCGTCCTACAGTCGACTCTCCCCCTTCCCCAACAGGTTAGGGTTTAGGGTTTAGGGTTTAGGGTGTAGGGTTTAGGGTTTAGGGTTTAGGGTTTAGGGTTTAGGGTTTAGGGTTTAGGGTTTGGGTTGAGGGTGGTTGCTAAGGCGTGTTTCACAACTAAATGACAAGCCCTGAATTCCCTTGGGTAGACCCTAAACCCTAAACCCTAGGCGTTGAACCTTCAAAGAGGCTACTGACAGCACACAGAAGCGTCTATCGCAACATAGAAGCTAGGGGTTTAGGGCCTTTTAGTGGTTTGGGGTTTTTAGGGGTCTTAGGGTCTAGGGCGTTTTAGGGTTTAAGACTCTTGCGGGTCAATGGTTTGTTAGGGTTTGGGGTTTTTAGGGTTTGGGGTTTTTTAGGGTTTGTGGGGTTTTAGGGTTTAGGGGTTTCAAGGGTTTAGGGTTTGTCTGTGTGGGGCGCGTGCAGGCTGAGGTGTACTGCGAGGTTGAGCTGTTGTCTTACACTCCATTTAAGTCTTATATTGCTATTGGTGTTGCTGCTGCTCCTTATCCCCCTCATCATCTCCCAGGCCTTCTCCCGGGATCCTGCGCCCTTCTTTCCACGGGTAGGGTTTAGGGTTTAGGGTTTAGGGGTTAGGGTGTAGCGCGTAGGGTTGTATACGGTTTCGGGTTTAGGGTTTAGGGCTGCTCTTGCTTAGAATATGGGTTTTGACGCTTAGAGTATAACGTCTACGCCTTATGGTTTAGGGTTTAGTGTTTAGGGTTTAGGGTTTAGGGGTTTAGGGTTTTAGGCCAAGAGCATGGGGATAAAGGCGAGGGTTTTGGGTTTTATTGCTTTGGCTTGCAATGCTTTGAGGGCGAGGATCTAGAGCTTGGGCTGTGGGCGTTAGGGTTTAGGGTTTAGGGGTAAGGGTTTAGGGTTTAGGGTTTAGAGTGCTCTCTTCAGGGCAAGTGTTTAAGGGGAATAGCGTCTCCGTGGCGGACGGTGATGCCTTGGTGGTTAGTGTTTGTTTGCTTCTCTTTTAACTTCCCTCTCAATGCAGCAGCTTCTGTTCTAAACCCTAAACCCTAATTTGTAAACCATAAACCCTAAACCCCAAACCCCACACCCAAGCAAGAAAGTTATGCAGAGAGGTGAAGACTGAGTCTGTCTGTCTCCTTCGAATCCGTGTGCTTTCATTGGCCACCCAGACCCTGTTAGTGAGGGTTTAGGGTTCAGGGTATAGAGCTTAGGGTTTAGGGTTTAGGGTTTTAAGGTCAAGGATATATATATATATATATATAGGGTTTAGAGTCCATGGTTAATGGCTTACAGTTTAGCGTTTAATGTTGATTATTTAGGGTTCAGGGTTTCAGCGCTTTAGGGTATAGGGTATAGGGTTTTAGGGTTTTAGGGTTTTAGGGTTTAGGGTTTAGGGTTTTGTTGTGGGTATGAATGAAGGAGGGGGATGTTATAGGATGTTTATTTTGTCGCAAGTCTGGGAGAATAATATTTTTTTTAAATGGAGACCCTCAATGGGCGGTGCCTTGCGAAGAGATACTATTACCAGAGACGTGGGGTGAGGGTTTGGTGTCTCCCCTGGGATCGCCTCGGGATCGTCTCCTCCCGCGTCTTCGAACGGGATCGTCTGGCTTCGGGAACTTCTACTCTTCCCCTGCTTCTCGGGACATGTATATAACTATTGGAGTGTTAGGCAAAGGCGATCTTGAGATAAACTTTGGAGGTAAAAACTTCAGTCTTAATGGGGAGATATCTCGAGTCTCTCGAGGGCTTGTACAATCGACAGCTCCTGTTGCAGCCAGAGCCTTTGGTTATAGGCTCGCCAGGTTTCACGTTATGCTTGTACGTTTACATACACCTAAGGGTTTAAGGCTTAGGGTTTAGGGTTTAGGGTTTGCGGTAGAGGGAAGGGGTCATCAGCCTTTCTATCGAGGGAGAAGGGTCTAGGGTTTAGGCTTTGCGGGTAAGGGGCTACAGTTTAGGCCTTGGGCCTGGGGGAGGACGGAGAAGGGTTGGGGGTTTAGGGTTTAGGGATAGGGTTTAGGGTTTAGGGTTTGGAGCGTGGGTTCAGGATGAGCTGAAGCTCTTCTACTCCTGCTTTAATCCGCCTATGGTGCCAAAAGCAAAGGGAATGGTTGTTTTGAATATCTCCAGGCAAAAGGCGCGTCTGCAACCCTAAGGGTTTAGGGTGTAGGGTTTAGGGTTTAGGGTTTGGGGTTTTAAATTTTGGGGTTTGGGATGCAGACCCTCCGAGAATTCGAAGTTCGGGTTAGGGTTTAGGAAATTAGGGTTTAGGGTGAAAGGTATAGTGCTGAGCAATTTAGAGGTGGGGGTTTATGGCTTAGGGTTTAGGTTAGGGTTTAGGGTTTAGGGTTTAGGGTTTAGGGTTCCGACCGTGCAGGAATTCAACGAAGAACTAAAAGAGACGTACGGCAAGGACTTGACAGATGTGGCGCAGTATGCTCGTGACAGTGAGTTTTACACAAACCCTAGACCCTAAACCCTAAACCCTAGATCCTAAACCCTAGCCCCTAAATTGAATTCCTAAGTCCTAAATCTCCCACACAGCTGTAGCTGCCCCCTGTAACCTGAGCACAACGCATACAGCCAGGGTCTACGTTTTAGTTCTTCGGGTTTAGGGTTTAGGGTTTAGGGTTTAAGTTTTAGCGTCGAATGTTTAGGGTTTAGGATCATGCGTTTAGAGTTCAGAGCTCTTTTAATGCTTATTAATTAGGGTTTGGGGCTTAGGATTTAGGGTTTAGGGTTTAGGGTTTAGGGTTTAGGGTTTAGGGTTTGGGTTCAGTCAATAAACGCAAGCTGACGAACTTTTTCCGGCAACACGATATTCGGCGTCTGTCTCAAATCGACAAAATATTCGAGGACTTTGATGGCGACGTAATACACCTCAAACCCTAAACCCTAAACCCTAAACCCTAAACCCTAAGTTGTAGTTGTTCATTTGGTTCAGTGGGGCTTGTCCTCGCGGTTTAGATTAAAAAGCGGGCTTTGCCTCCCTTAAGCGTAGATTGGGGTTGTGCTGGCAAGAGGCTAAGGGTTTGAGTTCTCTTTTTAGGGTTTAGGGTTTAGGGTTTAGGGTTTGAGGGGCCTTTTGGGGTTCGCATTTAGTCGTGGAAGCTCAACGAATTCCTGCGAAAGACATATGGCAGCGATATGTCAAGTTGTTCTGTCCGGCGCAAACAAAGTAACCCTAAACCCTAAACCCTAAACCCTAAACCCTAATCATAAACCATAGAAGACGGAACACAATGAGTAAAGGAACATCGGGGGCCGCGAAATGAGGGGTTTGTTTGCAACGTGTAGCATAAAGAATCTACAAGTTAGGGTTTAGGGTTTAGGGTTTGCTGTCAGGCGTTGAGGCGATGCTGATTGAGTATTTCGATGTGGTGAAGAAAAGACAAGACCTGCTCAAAATCGGAGTGAGCCCCGTTCTACAATTTAGGGTTTAGGGTTTAGGGTTTAGGGTTTAGGGTTTCAGTTTAGTATTTGGGGTTTAGGGTTTAGGGTAAGAGGGTTTACTTTCGGGCGTTTGTATCCTCTAAATAGCGACGCTAATTGTGCATAGTATTAATTTATTTATTTGTTTTTGTTTAGCACTATGCTTGAATTAAGTTTGCGTTCATCTCTTTTGTTGTTTGTGGTGTATGTACACCCGCGTATGCCTCTCTGCATGCCGAGTGCGCATTGTCTTAATCTGTCTTTGCTCTGTTCATACATGTATAAATATATTCACATATATGCACATATATGCATATATATATATATATATATTATTTTTCACGTTATTAGTAAAAATGTGTAAATATATAGGTGTATATATATATATGTTTGCATGTATACATCTAGGTTATGAGTAAGAATACTTCAATATTCGTGCTCGTAACCTCAACGTATATATATTGTACATATGAGTAATATCTGCGTTTGCATATTGTTTGCACTTACGGTGTATGGACAAGACACACTTATAGGTGCATGTGCTTACAATGGCAACGCTTTATAAATAAATAAATAAATAAAATACTAAATAAATAAATAAATAAATGTATATATATATATATATGCGTGGATTGCCTATAAGCATAGGCTTTTGCTTTGGGGTTCCTGTGAAAACAAAGAGAAGACAAAAAAGCAGATGAAGTTATTCAGATTGTTGGGTATATAGGGAGAAATGAATCAATAGATGATTGAATGTTTAGTATGTATGATATTATTACGTTATTATTATATGAATAAACAAACATGAAGAAAGAGGAATAGATGCCGAGGTGTATGTACAGGCTGTCGCTGAGCAAGCACTTCTTCGCCCGTCAACAGTGGATGCGTTTCTGAGAGATCGATATAAAAGGGGAATAAATATTCTTTTAAAGGTGAATATTCCAAGTACAACAAGCTTTGCTTGCCTGCCTGCTTTCGGATGTATACGCAGCTTGATGTTAATTTCTCAGGTGTACAGGCAGCTCTTCATGCACATTATTTGGTGAATATAATCGCTTTCTTTCAATATATATTCTTACTAAATGAACATTCACCAGAATTAGCAGCAAATACACTCTCTTCAAGCATCTGCAGTGATGGAGACGAGCAGCTGCCTGTACACCTGAGGTGGTGCCCGTACACCTCAGCAACGAAACCCTGCTACTGTAGCCATAATTGATTAAGACGGAATGAGAAAAGCCGTAGAAAAAAGCAGAATACAGAGAAGCAAGGAAGTGTATTTCTGTTTATCTGATCTTTTGAGTAGACACCTCCCTTATACTCTCAAAAGAAAGCATTAAGTGCAAGCAAACAAATACGAAAAACAAACACAAATGGATGCATGTTAGGTTGCATTCCATTATTCAAATATACGAAAGATACGCCTCCAAAAGACAAAACAAAAAGGGTGCTTGGGGTGTACGCACACCTCAGCAATAACCCGAAGCAACAATTCTTGCAGCAATGCTTGAAGAGATTTTCTTCCTGCCTTCTTCTTTCCCTCTATCCTGGCTGAGAAAACCAGCTGGACATTTCTATGTGCATGCCTAACGATAATAAATAGCTAGCTACCGCTGCATCTAACTGGCGAGCTGGCTAGCTAGCTAGTTAGCTAGCTTGCTAGTTAGCCTGCTAGCTAGCTAGCTAGCTGGTTTGCTTGCTTGCTACTGCGGGGCCTGGGGGTCTGCTGTGGGCTCAACGCTCTCTTTTGTGTTGTTCACATGCATGATAGCTACAGCCGTGTTTGTATGAAGCCATCACTAGGGTTTAGGGTTTAGGGTTAAGGGTTTAGGGTTGAGGGTGACTGAGCAGAACCGCCTTCGGCAAATGTACGAATTATATTCTCCTGAAAACCTGAAGGAAATCGACTCCGTGGTGGAGAAATATCCTCGTAAGGGTTTAGGGTTTAGGGTTTAGGGTTTAGCGTCTCGGGAGCGAGTTTGTCTTCTTGCGTTGGGCGCGTTGTTTGTTTGTTTGTATATTTGTTTGTTTGTATATCTGTATATTTATTTATTTATTTGTTTGTTTGTTTGTTTGTTTGTTGTCTATGATTTATTTTGTCTTTGTGTCTTTGTTTGTTCGTTTATTTATTTTTTTTTGTATTTGTTTGTTCGTGGTATTTGTTTAGATGCCCCTTGATCTTATTTTTCTGCATTTGTTCGTTTGTTTGATTGCATGCATTGTTTGTTTGTTTATTTGTTTGTTTTGTTTCTTTCTTCGTTCGCTTGTTTGCATTTCTTCTTTTGTTTGTCTTGCTGAATTGTTTATTTTGTTTTTTTGTTTGCTTTGTTTGTTTGCTTTGTCAATAAGCTTTTATTTATTTGTTTATTTGTTTATTTCTTTATTTGTTTTGTTCGTTGGTTTCGTTTGCTTGCAGTTTCTCTCGTGTGTTTATTTGTTTATTTTGTTTACTTTGTTTATTTATTCATTTATTTATTTGTTTTATTTATTTGTTTTATTTATTTGTTTTGTTTAACTCCATCTGTAGATTTCTTTGTTGTACTGCCTATTTATTTGTTCTGTTTGTTTACATTTATTTTTGTTATTTATTTATTTATTTGCATTCATTTATTTATTTATTTATTTATTTATTTGCCTCTACTTATTCATTTGCTTGCCCTCACTTCTTCATTTATTTATTTGGATATATATATATATATATATTTATTTGTTTATTGATATACTTGTAAATAAATAAATAAATAAATAGTTTAATTAATATATATATATATATATATATATATATATATATATTGATGTGCAGTGTTTGACGACGCCTTCGCGCTGACTTTAAAGATGAGGATTCGTTATGGAATTGATTTGGATTCATTTTCACCATTTGACCCTGGAGAGACAGAGGGGGCTAAAAAGGAGACAGAGACGATCCCTGGGATCGCCTCTGGGATCGATCCCAGGATCGATCCCAGGATCGCCTCCCCACTTGAACTCCTCGATCAAGAAAAAGACTCAGTCGATCTCCCTGAATTGGCTTCAACGCACAGCAAACATTCTCGAAGTCTCATTATTACGCGTCCCTTCAGGCAGCAGCAGCAGCAGCAGCAGCAGCAGCAGCAGCAGCAGCAAACAAGAAGGCCTCAAAGACAAATCTCCGCTTTGGACAAACTCTTCCCCTCCTTTTCTGAAGTTGACGACAGCAGTAAAACCACAGGAGCAACTGCAGCATTTAAGAAGCACCAGCACAAGCAGCAGCAGCAGCAGCAGCAGCAGCAGCAAGGCAGCAGGCCGTGGAGTCGCCGCAGCAGATCGCATTTACCAGCCCAAGGCGAACCTTCCGCTGATTCTGTTGCTGCTGCTGCTTGGGGGGTCTCGAAGAGGGCGTCTGCGCTGCAGTATCAGCAACCGCAGCACGTGCTGCAGCAGCAGCAACAGCAACAGCAACAGCAGGAGCACCTGCTGCAGCAGCAGCAGCGCAGAGAAACGCAAGAAGCTACTGCCGCTGCTGCTGCCGCTGCTGCTGCCGCTGCTGCTGCCGCTGCTGCTGCAGGCAGCAACAATGAGGGTAATGCACCAGAGCAAACCAAAGGCAGCAAAGAAGAACAGCAAATGCAAGAAAAAACGAAAAACGCAGTGCAGCAGCAGCAGCAGCAGGACCAGCAGCAGCAGCAGGGCCAGCAGCAGCAGCAGGGCCAGCAGCAGCACCAGGATCAGCAGCATGGGGAAATCCAGCAGCAAACGCTGCAGCAGCAAAGACAGCAGCAGGAGCGGCAAAAACAGGAACCAGAGCAACAGCAGCAGCAGCAGCAAAAGCAAGAAGGCGGGAAACAGCAGCAGCAGCAAGAACAGGAAAAGCAGCAGAAACAAATGCAGCAGCAGCAAAAGCAGGTGCAGCAGCAGCTGCAGCATGACAATGAACAGCAGCGACAGCAACAAGATAAACCTCCTCTGCAGCAACAGAGTGAGGACATGACAGTGGAGCAGCAGAAACAGCAACAGCAGCAGCACCAACAGCAAGAACACCAAGAACCGCAGCAGCAAGACCACCAGCAGCAGCAAGACCAGCAGCAGCAGCAAGACCAGCAGCAGCAGCAAGACCAGCAGCAGCAGCTCGAATTGGAGAGGCGAACCAACAACCAGACAGCAGAAAACACCCCCGCTCCTGCTGCTGACAACCTTACAAGCGATGCATCAGCAGCAGCAGCAGCATCTGCTGCTGCTGCTGCTGCCACAGACACACAAGCAGCAGAAGCAGTAGCTACTGCTGCAGCTTCAGCTGCAGCAGGCGCAGGCACAGACGCAGCAGCAGCAACAGCAGCCACAGCCACAGAAGCAGCAGCAGCAGCACCTACAGCCACAGAAGCAACAGCAGCAACAGCAGCAGCCACAGAAGCAGCAGCAGCCACAGAAGCAGCAGCAGCAACAGAAGCAGCAGCAGCAACAGAGCCAGCGAATGCCACAGAAGCAGCACCAAAAGCAGCAGCCACAGAAGCGGCAGCAGCAGCGGCAGCCACAGAAGAAGCAGCAGCAGCACCGACAGGCACAGAAGCAGCAAGAGCGCTCACAGAAGCAGCAGCAGCAGCAGCGGCAGCCACACAAGCAGCACCAGCAACAGCAGCGACCACAGAAGCAGCACCAGTAGCCACAGAAGCAGCACCAGCAACAGCAGCAGCCACAGAAGCAGCAGCAGCAGCAACAGAAGTAGCACCAGCAACAGCAGCAGCCACAGAAGCAGCGGCAGCGGAAGAAGCACCAGCAGAAGCAGCAGCAGCAGAAGAAGCAGCAGCAGCAGAAGAAGCAGCAGCAGAAGCAGCAGAAGAAGCAGCAGATTTATCGGCGGAAGATTCGATGGTCCGCGCCACTGCAGAAGCAGCTGCTGACCTCATGTCTTTCCTAGAGCATGCACCCATTGCAGCAGCAGAAGCAGAAGCAGCAGCAGCAGCAGAAGCAGCAGCAGCAGAAGCAGCAGCAGAAGCAGCAGCAGCAGCAAAGGCAGCGGCAGCAACAGAAGCAACAGCAGAGGCAGGACGCGAGCCTGACAAGAGAGAGACAGAAGCAAAGACAAGTGAGAAGGAGGAAGCGAGAAGCATTACCGTGCTGCAGCAGCAGCAGCAGCAAAAGCAACAGCAGCAGCAGCAGGAGAATGAACAGCTGCAGCAGCAGCCTGGAGAACAGCAGCAGCAGCATGAACAGCAGCAGCCGCAGAAGCAACAACAGCACCAACAACAGCAGGAACCTCAACAGCAAGAGCACCAGCAGGGGCAGCAGCAGCAGCAGCAACCACAGTTTGAGGAGCAGCACCAAGCAGCAGATGGGCAGCTGCAGCAGGAGCAGCAGCAGCAGCACCAGCAGGTGCATCAGCAGCCGCAGCAGGAGAAGCAGCTGCAGCAGCAGCACCAGCAGGAGCACCAGCAGCAGCAGCACGAGCACCAGCAGCAGCTGCAGCAGCAGCACGAGCACCAGCAGCTGCAGCAGCATGAGCATCAGCAGCAGCTGCTGCAGCACGAGCGTCAGCAGCAGCTGCAACAGCACGAGCATCAGCAGCAGCTGCAGCAGCAGCAGCAGCACGAGCACCAGCAGCTGCAGCAGCATGAGCACCAGCAGCAGCTGCTGCAGCACGAGCATCAGCAGCAGCTGCTGCAACACGAGCATCAGCAGCAGCTGCAGCAGCAGCAGGAGCACCAGCAGCAGCAGCACGAGCACCAGCAGCAGCTGCAGCAGCACCAGGAGCACCAGCAGCAGCTGCAGCAGCAGGAGCACCAGCAGCAGCAGGAGAAGCAGCTGCAGCAGGAGCAGCAGCAGAAGGAGCAACCGCCTCGGCGGGAGGAATCGCAGCAAGCAGCAAATGCGCAACAGCAACAGCAGCAGCAGACCATAGATAATGCAGCTGCTACTAACTAAAAGGCCGCAGCAACAAACTGCAGTTGTATTCTAAGCAGAGGTTGCAGCAGCAGCAGCAGCAACAGCAACAACAGCAACAGCAGCAACTAGCAATAACAGATAAAACACAGATTACGCGAATATCAGTTTTGGGTGCCTGAAATTCAGACAGCAGCAGCAACTGCTGCTGCTGCTTCTGCTGCTGCTATTGCTTGCGCTGCAGCAGCAGCAATACCAGCAGCAACAGCAGCAGTTGCTGCTGCGAGTAGGTTTTGAAGCATTGCGCCTACATGTGCTCTAGGGCATTTGATTTTGCTTGCTGTCTCCTTTCGCCTCTGTCTGTTTTACTTCTTTTCTTTTATCTTTTTTCTTTTATCTTTGCTTCTTTATTTAGTGTCTTGCGTCTTTTATATAATCTGTTATATGTTTATTCTCTTCTGTCTCCATCGCCTCTGCTTCTCTCTTCTTTTGCAGCTCTTCTTACCTTCTTACTCTGAATAAACCCACTCCCAACTCTAGCTAGCTATCGGCAGCTAGCTACAGCTAGCCATCATATACCTCCAGCTAGCTACCAGCTAGCCATCATAAAACTGCGGATAACGCTCACACAGCCATCATATACATCCAGCTAGCTATCAGCTAGCCATCATATGCCTCCAGCTAGCAATCAGCTAGCTGCCAGCTAGCTGCCAGCTAGCTGCAGCCAACCATGAGTCCCTTATCCCAACCTTGCCTGCGGCCACAAGGAACAAACGACCCCTAGCTAGCTAGCTAGCTAGCTAGGTGGCTAGCTAGCTAGCCGTCGGTAGCCAGCTAGCCAGCTAGCTAGTTGGGGATCGTTTGGAGTCCGCGTAACCCCGCATACGCTCGTGCTGAGCTTGTGGAGGTAGCCGTTCATATAGCTCGCCGTCGGTAGCTAGCTAGCCAGCTAGCTAGCTAGCTAGCTAGGCCTACCTAGCTAGACGTTGGTGGCTAGCTAGCTGGCCGTGGCTAGCTCTAGCTAGCTCGCCACATCCGTTGAAAGTCAGCCCTGTATTGCCAGCTGGGGCTAGCTAGCTCCAGCCAGCTAGCTTCAGCTAGCTTGCTCCAGCCAGCTAGCCTCAGCTAGCTAGCTTCACCTAGCTTGCCCCAGCTAGCGACACATTGCTAGCTAGCTAGTTAGCTAGCTAGCTAGCTAGCTCTAGCAAGCCCGCGAGCTCCAGCTAGCTAGCCAGCTAGCTAGCTAGCTAGCTAGCTAGGTAGCTTATGGAAGCCATATGCAGCCACCATCGATGGGTTTGTAGTGATGTCTGTCTTTCGGTTTATGTTTGGTTTGTACGAGAGGTTGTTTGCTAAAGAACTTTATTTGAGTAGGCGTCTGCAAAGGAAAAGCTTTGCCTTCGAGTGTATAGGCAGGGAAAGCCCCGACTCTTCGCCCGTTTAGCGGTGGGGCTGCATGCAGCTGCTGCAGCGCTCGTCTTACTTCTTCTGCTGTCTGCAGCAGCAAAAACAGACGCCCGCAATGATCTCGCTGCTGCTGCCGCTGTTGCTGCGGGTGTCTCCAGTGCGGAGCTGCGCCTCCTGCTGCTCCCTTTGCTGCTGCTGCTGCTGCTGCTGCTGCAGCAGGGGGTTGCGGAGGAGACAGCCGCTGCATACCGATAATAGAGATAGGTACGAACGAACAAACCCACTCTTTTATTTTTTCTACAGATAATTCAAAAGGAAGATTCGTCAAAAAAACTGCAGTTATGCGCATTTGGTGCTCCGCAGACAGCTCGTCTAGCATGCTGCTGCTGCTGCTGCTGCTGCTGCTGCTGCTGCTGCTGCTGCTGCTGTTGCTGTTGTTGTTCGGAAGGCTAAGGCTCCTGCTACGCCCATCCATCGATGCCCCAGGAGACACACTACAGATGCTGCTGCTGCTGCTGC